>NC_090649.1:293588052-293888052 GCF_040937935.1 Hyperolius riggenbachi
TAGTATATTTCTCTTGTGTTGACCAATTCTACTACGTGCTGGTTGGGTAGTGCGTCCCACGTATTGGAGGTGGCAGGGACACGAGATAACATAAATGACATATCTGGTAGTACATGTGAGATGATTTTTGATTTGGTATAATGTCTTGGTTGTATTAGAGGAAAAAGTATTGGTGGTTTGGATGAACGGACATGCCAAACATCGGGCATTTCTACAAGGAGCACAACCGGGTGAGGATTGTGGTTGGAAATGTCCATCTTCTGTGGGTAATTTAAGTCGGCTCGGTGCTAAAATGTTACGCAAATTGGGTGCTCGTCTGAAGGTAATAGCCGGGGTTGATGGAATGGTTGGTCGAAGGTACGGATCTTGTAATAAAATTTCCCATCTGTTCCTGAGAATAGATCTAATCTGTGAGTGTTGGGCGTTGTAACGTGTGATGAATCTGGGTATATTGGATTTTGCTGTATCGGTGGTGTCGAAATGTGGATTGCGTGGTTTATTGGCTCGGAATTTAGCGTCTTTCATCAATTTTTTGGGATATTTTCGGGCCAAAAATTTTTTTGTTAGAATTTCTGATTGTATCTGGTAGTCTAAGGGATCTGTGCAATTCTTGTGTATTCTTTTAAACTGGCTGTATGGGGTGTTAATGGTCCAGGGGCGGTGGTGGAAGCTGTCAAAGTGTATGTAATTATTAGCATCTACTGCTTTGAAAAAGGTCTTTGTTTTAATGGTATTGGATTCTATAAAAAGTGTTAGGTCTAGATAGTCTATGGTGAGTGGATCTTGATGATAAGTGAATTGTAGACTAGCTGTATTGGAGTTGAGATAGTTAATGAATATTGGAATAAGATTAGTTTTTCCTTTCCATATCATGATTAAGTCATCTATGTATCTTTTGTAAAATACAATGTTCTCTGCAAAAGGGTTGTTATGTTGCATCTTTTCCAGTTCAAACATGCCCATAGAGAGGTTTGCATAGGACGGGGCGAATGCCGAACCCATCGCGGTCCCATTGGTCTGATGGAAGATTTTTTTATTGAAGGTGAATATATTATTTTGTAGTATAAATTCCGTACAGTGGGAAATGAAAGCTTGTTGATTCTGGGGCATCTGTTGGTTAGTAGATAGGAAGTATTGGATGGCCTTTATGCCATATGTATGGGGTATATTTGTGTAGAGTGAGGTGACATCGCATGTGAGCCATACGTAGTCATTATGCCAACCGGTATTATTGAGGAGATCTATGAGGTGTGACGAGTCTCTAAGATATGAGTTAAGGGACAAGACATGTGGTTGTAGGTGTTTGTCTACAAACCGTGATAGATTACTTGTCATGGAATCTATCCCTGATATGATGGGACGTCCTGGAGGTTTGGAAAGGGATTTGTGGATCTTTGGCAAGTAGTAGAAAAATGGAGTCTTAGGGTTAGTATTGATAATATAGTTTCTTTCGTTTTTTGTGAGAATATTATTCAGTAGGGCTTCGTTTATAAATGATTTTAACGTTCTGTTAAGTTCTGCAGTGGGGTCTATGTCTAGTTGTTCATAATAATTGTGGTCCCCGAGGAGGCGTTCTGCCTCCTCTAAGTAGTCGTCTCTATTCAGGACGACAATACCTCCCCCCTTGTCTGCTGGTTTAATAATGATATTAGGATTTTTCTGAAGAGTTTTGACCGCTGTTTTCTGTGTTCGGGTGAGGTTGGTTATGTGAGTAGATATATCAGTGGGGAGTTTCTGTAGGTCGTGGAGTACTAGGGAATAAAAGGCATTAATGTAATTACCCTTGGAGGCTGTGGGGGCGAAATCCCCCTGGAGTATACCCAATAAATACTTTGTTGAAATAATACAGCCTCTTGGGTCTGCTTACAGGAGGTAAGTCCACCACTGCCTCCAAAGCAATTTTAAATTTTTAAGAATTTGTTTTTATACTTTTGGCGCCTCTGTTTTACACGTATTTACTCATACATATCCACCCTTGGTGGAGGGGGATACCCCTTTTTTTCTACTGTCTACGGAGAGCGACTTCTTAAATCCTGAGTGAGGACGGGAAAATCTCCTCACCTGCCTATACAGTGGTTGCCTGGAGGTAACCCTGGTTTGTGAGTATAAATTTATACTCTTTTTATACTTCACTTGCCTTAACATATTACACTATTGGGCTCTCGGTTTCTCTTTTACATATACTCTTGATAAATGCCCCTTATAGAGTGGCACGTGGGGCCAGGGTAACCTTAGCATTTGATAACACTCTCATTTGACAGTGCTGGGTTAGCAGGTTTAAATCTGCGTCAGGATGTGTTTCCTCTGGGCACTCTTGATTCCTTCCACATCTCAGGAATATACAGTTTTTTGACACCCCCCCCCCCCCCCCCTTCAAAATGGCCTTAGACTATGAAAGATAAATTAGACTGTGAATATGGTAGGGATTAGGTTGTGAGCCCGTGAGAGGGACAGGTAGTAACATGATGAAAGTGCTGTGGAAGATTTCAGTGCTATATGAATAGACAATAATAATACTCCCAGCGTTATTTGGCATACAGCCATTGGTTTTAGCATAGACGAATGGTCTTTCTAGGAGAATTTCTGCTGTGAATTGAATCCATGAAAATGCACATGAGCAATTTATCAGGTAATTGATACTTCACATTGCTTTGTCTCCAGAGATGGTGGTGGTGCAGAGATTGAGAGCTTACATGGATTACAGACTTAAAGTGGATTTTTTTATTCTTTTTTGGTTTACTACTCAAATTCCCTATAAACTTAACAAGCCTCGCCCACAGCTCCTTTTGTGCCTTGGCACTCTTAGAGCAATGTAGCAAGGGATTATGGGAGCTCAGTTTGGGCAGGAGGAGGAGGTGTTACTAGCCATAGTTTTCTGAGGCAGAGGGGAGGAGGTAGGAGGAGAGAGGATTGAGCTGAGGGCTGAAGATGCTATCAGCTTGCTTGTGTTATGATGACAAGCAGAACATGGCTGTAGTCATTGTATCACAGGAAGAAATAATCATATACAGTTGAAGCTGTTTGCAGCTAGATTTGCTAGATATAGACAAGTTACTTGTTATAGTTAGTTTTTGTGTCCAGTTGTGTAAATGAAAACAGTAGACACATGAATAAAAAAGGGGTAAAAGAGGTGCAATGTGTACACTGTGGCTGCATAGTTCAGCTGTAATATAAGAAAACTCATAGGGACATTACTGGCATGACATCCAAATTACATTCACATTTTTTTGTCATCAACTAAAACAGATTTTGATTGCACAAAGTTGACCAAAATGAATCTAGAGCCTCCACTTTAGCCTATGGGAATTTGCATTTTACCCCGAGTGCCAGGATGGCAGAGTTTTGTTAAAGGGAACTTGGGGTGCAGGCTGACATATTAATTTCCTTTTATACAATGCAAGTTGCCTCTCTGAACTTCTGATCCTGTGTCTCTAATCTCTTTTTCCCACAAACCCTGAACAAACATGCAGATCAGGTGCCTGGACACAAGTCTGACTGGATTAGCTGCATGCTTGTTTTTCCCACAAACCCTGAACAAGCATGCAGATCAGGTGCCCGGACACAAGTCTGACTGGATTAGCTGCATGCTTGTTTTTCCCACAAACCCTGAACAAACATGCAGATCAGGTGCCCGGACACAAGTCTGACTGGATTAGCTGCATGCTTGTTTTTCCCACAAACCCTGAACAAGCATGCAGATCAGGTGCCCGGACACAAGTCTGACTGGATTAGCTGCATGCTTGTTTTTCCCACAAACCCTGAACAAACATGCAGATCAGGTGCCCGGACACAAGTCTGACTGGATTAGCTGCATGCTTGTTTTTCCCACAAACCCTGAACAAACATGCAGATCAGGTGCCTGGACACAAGTCTGACTGGATTAGCTGCATGCTTGTTTTTCCCACAAACCCTGAACAAACATGCAGATCAGGTGCCCGGACACAAGTCTGACTGGATTAGCTGCATGCTTGTTTTTCCCACAAACCCTGAACAAACATGCAGATCAGGTGCCCGGACACAAGTCTGACTGGATTAGCTGCATGCTTGTTTTTCCCACAAACCCTGAACAAACATGCAGATCAGGTGCTCGGACACAAGTCTGACTGGATTAGCTGCATGCTTGTTTTTCCCACAAACCCTGAACAAACATGCAGATCAGGTGCCCGGACACAAGTCTGACTGGATTAGCTGCATGCTTGTTTTTCCCACAAACCCTGAACAAACATGCAGATCAGGTGCTCGGACACAAGTCTGACTGGATTAGCTGCATGCTTGTTTTTCCCACAAACCCTGAACAAACATGCAGATCAGGTGCTCGGACACAAGTCTGACTGGATTAGCTGCATGCTTGTTTTTCCCACAAACCCTGAACAAGCATGCAGATCAGGTGCTTGGACACAAGTCTGATTGGATTAGCTGCGTGCTTGTTTTTCCCACAAACCCTGAACAAGCATGCAGATCAGGTGCCCGGACACAAGTCTGACTGGATTAGCTGCATGCTTGTTTTTCCCACAAACCCTGAACAAACATGCAGATCAGGTGCCCGGACACAAGTCTGACTGGATTAGCTGCATGCTTGTTTCAGGTGCGTGATTCAGACGCTACTGATGCCAGAAGCACAACAGGACTCCCAGACTCCCCTTATAAAAACAGTGATCATTGAAGCTGACTGACTCATTTATAAATATGACAATTTACAGATAGGCTGAAAAGTTCTGTAGAAATAATGGGAATGAAGTTTACTTAGGAAAGGAAAGCGGGAATTAAGCTGATTTACTTTAGATGGCTTGTATATTATTTAGCTGCAAGCAAAACACAAATTGAAAATTACACGGGAGTAAAATTATAGCTAATTGGCCTGAAAATCACATTTGCAGCCTATCGAGGCCTGTAATGTGTTAATTGGTTAAAAAGGTGAACGGTATTGGGATGCCACAGCTGCTTATCCAGAGAGAGTCTCAGCCTGTGCTTGGGGATAGAGTTCAGCCTGGATCACATGTACCTAATGAAGTCAGTGCATGGATCACTGATCTTAATGCCTCGGATGTTACTCCAGACTTTACATACTGGAGAATTCAGTGGAGGTATTGTGTCAGCAATTCTTCCTCACTTTCTAAAATGTTTGGATAACAGTGACGTTCAGTCTCAGATGAGCAGTACAAATATACCTACTGTGTTCATTCACTGGGAAATATATGAGTTGCAGCAAGCCTGGCATGGATTTAGAAAGCAGTATCTGTTATTAGATGACATCACATATATTATATTGGAGCATATTGCTGATGGGTCAGTGACGTGGCGGTCATGTGACTGCAGACACATGCATACCTGCAGTGAGGCATTTGTCTAAGAAATGCCGGCTGTTCTGAATGTATTACAAAGACTTCCCGCTGCAGGCGTATGCTTATGAGTGCAATTGCACGATTTCTCTAATGTCAGGTTATGTAACATGTGGTTAAATGTCAGCTTATACTTTCTGTGGGAAATCCACTTTTACATTTTTCCATATATAAGTAATCTGGGTATTTGGAACCACTCCAAGCTTTCTAATGGCAAATGATACAGAAATGTGTAGCAGCCTAGCATGGCAGATGGTGTCTGTATGCAGTTGTATATTGTGCTGCCTAATGATAAATGAACAGCAGGGAGAACCCAGGGTAACTGCTTCCATGGGGTAAAATTGGGCAATTGCCTAGGGCCCCAAGCTGCTTAGGGGCCCCCACCTGCAAAGGTCAGAAGAACCTTATTTTCAATATAGTACTAAAATATAAAGGGCCCCATATTCACTTTTGCCAAGGGCCCAATTTTACCTAAACCGCCCCAGGACAGGAGAGCCAATGGCAGTATGGACATACGGTAGGTCATTGAGCAGATTTGACAAGTATGGTAACTCTGGCATGTTTAGCTTTTGCCTGTCAGTGGTTCTATTGAATAAGCAAGGGCCTGAGATGCAGTCTGTCACAGCTTATACCATAGAAACAATTTTCAAGGCAATCTTTCTATAAAAAGAGCGCGCAGGCTTACAGAAATGTATAACTGTTTCAACTGAGTCTGTCAGTTTTCAGATTAATGTTACAATGTAATATGAAGTTCACTGTGGATGATGCCAGCCCGAATAGTTATCTGCAATGCCCAGATGCACAGTGCTGTCAAGTACACTCAATCCTACCACTGTGGATATTAAAAATAAGTTAAATTCCTGCTTTCTTTCAATGTGCCCTACAACACTATGTGACAGATTCACTTTAGAACTCGGCTGTAGGCAAATCCTATATTTTTTTTAACTTTGAATGGGATAGGAAGGGTGAAAGCCCCAATCAGGTAGTTGCTGCTGTCTGTATTGATGCTTGGGAACAATTGCATGCCAGCATTCGCTGTAGAGAGCTTTCCTTCAGGCGGTCATACATCTATCAATTTTGCGGCCCGATCAACCATCCGGTTTGATCATTTTTTTGAAGCAGATGAAAATCGGTGCTGCAACAAGCATGCCCAGTAGACAATTTCACTGTTTTTAGGCCACAATCGGAATGCATAATTCAAGCATGCTGGGAAATCTGGGGCCGATAATGTTCATTAGGTGTGCAACGGTAACAGCGTGACCGCGTTACCATATTGCAACAACAAAATAATGTGACGGAACCCACAGCCGCTGCCCGCAAATGTTAATGTGCCCCCCCCCCCCGCGATTCCCATGCATTCAAATCTCACCACCTGTTCTAGCTGCCCTTGCTTCCCCCTTTGCGTCTATAGCATGTGGTGTGTGACGGGTGTGACATCACACATGGGAAAGCAGGGGAAGCAGGAACAGCTGGATAGGTAAGAGATTTGAATGCATGGGCTCCAGGAGGGGGCACACACACTAACATTTGGGACAGTGGCGGATGCAGTGTTACGATGCAATTTCCCTGAAATCATTTGGAAATTGCATGTATGGGCACCCTTAGTCACCAGTAACAATAGAGCTGATAAAGGGAAAACTTTCCTAGTTCTCAGTGGCTGCCAGGAGCATTTTGTACATTCTGCTCAATTTAGATACATCTATGTCATCACTAAGTGTTCTGCGACACAGTGATGTATGGCAGTGGTCACTAGGCCTCCACTCCTACGATAGTGGTCGCTCAGTGTTCTGTGACACAGTGATGTATGGCAGTGGTGACTAGGCCTCCACTCCTACGGTAGTGGTCACTCAGTGTTCTGTGACACAGTGATGTATGGCAGTGGTCACTAGGCCTCCACTTCTACGATAGTGGTCACTCAGTGTTCTGTGACACAGTGATGTATGGCAGTGGTCACTAGGCCTCCAGTCCTACGATAGTGGTCACTCAGTGTTCTGCAACACAGTGATGTATGGCAGTGGTCACTATGCCTCCACTCCTACGATAGTGGTCGCTCAGTGTTCTGTGACACAGTGATGTATGGCAGTGGTCACTAGGCCTCCACTCCTACGATAGTGGTCACTCAGTGTTCTGTGACACAGTGATGTACGGCAGTGGTCACTAGGCCTCCACTCCTACGATAGTGGTCACTTAGTGTTCTGTGACACAGTGATGTATGGCAGTGGTCACTAGGCCTCCAGTCCTACGATAGTGGTCACTCAGTGTTCTGCAACACAGTGATGTATGGCAGTGGTCACTATGCCTCCACTCCTACGATAGTGGTCGCTCAGTGTTCTGTGACACAGTTATGTATGGCATGGTCACTAGGCCTCCACTCCTACGATAGTGGTCGCTCAGTGTTCTGTGACATAGTGATGTATGGCAGTGGTCACTAGGCCTCCACTCCTACGGTAGTGGTCACTCAGTGTTCTGTGACACAGTGATGTACGGCAGTGGTCACTAGGCCTCTACTCCTACGATACTGGTCACTCAGTGTTCTGTGACACAGTGATGTATGGCAGTGGTGACTAGGCCTCCACTCCTACGATAGTGGTCACACAGTGTTTTGTGACACAGTAATGTATGGCAGTGGTTACCAGGCCTCCACTCCTACGGTAGTGGTCACTCAGTGTTCTGTGACACAGTGATATATGGCAGTGGTGACTAGGCCTACAGTCCTACGGTAGTGGTCACTCAGTGTTCTGCAACACAGTGATGTATGGCAGTGGTCACTAGGCCTCCACTCCTACGATAGTGGTCGCTCAGTGTTCTGTGACACAGTGATGTACGGCAGTAGTCACTAGGCCTCCACTCCTACGATAGTGGTCACTCAGTGTTCTGTGACACAGTGATGTATGGCAGTGATGACTAGGCCTCCACTCCTACGATAGTGGTCACACTGTGTTTTGTGACACAGTAATGTATGGCAGTGGTTACCAGGCCTCCACATCTACGATAGTGGTCACTCAGTGTTCTGTGACACAGTGATGTATGGCAGTGATGACTAGGCCTCCACTCCTATGATAGTGGTCACACTGTGTTTTGTGACACAGTAATGTATGGCAGTGGTTACCAGGCCTCCACTCCTACGGTAGTGGTCACTCAGTGTTCTGTGACACAGTGATATATGGCAGTGGTGACTAGGCCTACAGTCCTACGGTAGTGGTCACTCAGTGTTCTGTGACACAGTAACGTATGGAAGTGGTTACTAGGCCTCCACTCCTACGGTAGTGATCATTCAGTGTTCTGCGACACAGTAATGTATGGCAGTGGTCACTAGGCCTTCACTCCTACGGTAGTGGTCACTCAGTGTTCTGTGACACAGTGATGTATGGCAGTGGTTACTAGGCCTCCAATCCTACGGTAGTGGTCACTCAGTGTTCTGTGACACAGTGATGTATGGCAGTGGTCACTAGGCCTCCACTCCTATGGTAGTGGTCACTCAGTGTTCTGTGACACAGTGATGTATAGCAGTGGTTAGTAGGGCTCAGCTCCTACAGTAGTGGTCAGTCAGTGTTCTGTGACACAGTGATGTATGGGAGTGGTTACTAGGGCTCAGCTCCTACAGTAGTGCTCTCTCAGTGTTCTGTGGCACAGTAATGTATGTAATGTATGGCAGTGGTTACTAGGCCTCCACTCCTATGGTCATGGTCGCTTAGTGTACTGTGGCATGACAGTCATTAGTTATCCTCCTGTGATGTTGTAACTAATCATTTAGCCTCCTGTAAAACAATCATCCCTGTGACACAGAGGTGGTTGTAGATGCAGGGTGACGCATGTAAACGTACAATTCTATAGAAACAGACCTCATTGGCCTTACGTTCATTCACTCAATGTACAGTAGATTCCTGATCAAAAATGACAGAGAAACCTGAATACAGTGCATACATACTGATAGACTTGTAGGTAGTTTTAAGCAATCATAATGAATTGACATTCTGTTGTAGATATCACTTGGTTATATTTTCAGCATGAGCACACGCTTGAAGCTTTCTACAAACTGCTTAAGAGCATATAGAAGATGTCATTGACAGCTGTGCAAACCAAAAATGCTGACAGAAGCTGACAATGCCTTTGTTGGCATTAGACATATTCCTACACTGTCACAATGGATCATTATTCCAATCTTGCAATGCACTGGAGGGCTACACGACAAAGAAAACTATTCCCGTCAAACTTGAGGACATTTTTCAGATGATGGCTCTGAACTCTTAACAACAGCCCAGCCTGCAGTGGGGTCCCAGTAGAAAATATTTATAGTCTTGTCTTTGAAAATAACAGTTTCTTTTTTTTTCAAAGAAAAGGTGAGCATTTTTATCTTACTCCTGAAGCACAGCATAGGAAGGGAGGTGTTATCACATGCACACAGGACAATACTGGCTGTTATCTGACTAGCCAACATCTCAGGGAAGGAGTAATCAGTCAGAACTGGCCTGTGGACAGCAGTAAGTGAGTTTTCAGAGACAAGAGTCAAATCTCTCTCTGGTTAAAGAGACAGATCTGTTGGCTGCTTATATACCGCAGGCCAATTCCCAATCAATTTCATGCTGAAATTGTTCCGGAATCGGCCTTATGACGCTGCATATGCTGCCTCGCCGGCCTGATGCTGTCCTCCTAATGTGCAATGTCCCCCCCCCCCTCCCCCGACACTGTCCTTTGTCCATACACGCACCACACGTGGTTGCCAGAGTAATGCACGTGCGTGTGTTATGACAGATACGTGCCTGCGTTACTCCAGAAACCACGTGGGGCGCATGTATGGACAAAGGAAAGTGTCCGAGGGCAGCAGAAGACAAGCGGTGGCCACAGACGGGTAATGTATAGTGCACTAGGCACTGGGGTACAATGCACGTTAGGGGGGGAAGTGTCGGTGGTTTTGTTGCTTTCTTCGTTCATCCCAATATCTCTCACCGTTGCTGCCACGCACCCGATTGAGCAAGTCAGCCCTACATCTTGCAGCATGTCTGACCGATTAATGCGACCAATTTTGGCCCCAAATTGGTTACATTGTCGATTGAGCATGCACTTGGGGGCATCGATTTTCATCCGATTATAATAATTAAATTGGATGGTCGATCGAATGCCAAGACGATTGATGTATGGCCACCTTTACAGACTAAAGACTTTCACTAAAACCACCAAAATCCTGGCTTTCATTTATGTATTTATTCTTAGCACAAGTTTTGGATTGTATCATTCCATAGCTTGGATTTTGAAAAGGTGAATCAAGAAGTAGCTTTGAGATTGCAGTACATGAATGTACCTGCAGTGAGAAACTGCAATAATCAAGGACAACATTGAAATAATACTAAGGAAAAATAAATAAATTGCACGTGCTGCAACGTTTACTATTTACTTCATTTGGATGTTGGTTTATACTGAAAAAGAAGATTTACTTATTGTTATCCTTCCTCTCGCCCCACTATATTACTCAATAGCCACCACCCAGCAGAGCTGGATTAAAACGTAATAGGGCCCTAGGAAGGTAGTAGATTTTAGCCCCCCCTTATGGTCCTTTTGGTAAACTGTGGAAGTGGAGAGACGTCAAAGAAGGTGGCAGGTGGACCCCTTGACACCCACTAGGCCCCACGCACCTGCCTAGGTTGCCTGGTAGATGATCCTGCTCTGCCACCCAGGCAGCAATGCCAAGTAGTCCACAGTGTTCAGCACTGCTGCTGGCTGCGGAGGAACATGGAGCCTTGTCACCCCATTCTATACAAGTGAATGAGGCCGCCCATCTCCACCACTTGTAAATGCATCCAGACACATTTATTGCATCGCACAGCGTGCAGTGTGGGTGCTGCTTTGTCGGTGAATGGGAACCCGGGGCAGTGGTGGTGAAGAAGTGATGCAGTGTAGTGTGTATCACTTTGTATCATGTGTGGTCTGAATAACTCCTCAATTATAAACTTCCATTCATGTCCTAAACAACAAAGGGACATGCTAACAAGTCTGTTCTTCCGCGGGAAAAATCCTGGATAACTTTGATATCCAATAAATAATTTGTATGCATGTAAGTACTGTATACCCGACCATGGAACAAATCTGTTTCACTGACGTATTGCTATTGGAATGAGCTATAACACCAACTAGATGAGTTTTCCCTATTCATTTATCACTTTGCTGATCCATCTAGCAAATGTACTGTTTGAGCAGCACCCTGAGACTCCCCAAAAGACTATCCAATTTTTCCAGTCCTTATTGCCTTTTAGATATTTACGAATACGCCTGTTGATATTTAGTGTACAAATTTTTTCTCTTTTTCAATGTAGGACTTTGAACAAAAAGTAGGAGCACTCGTTTCTAGTTCCCTATGAAAATAATAGTTATTTTGCTAAGAATACTGGCAGAAATCTAAAAGCTACTCAATGTTCAGCTATTGTCATGTCTAATGGAAAGAGCCTGGAGTTCTGTTTTCTTGCGCTGAGATTATGGCAAATAAAAGCAATTCTTAAGTGGGATTTTAGGGAAGCCTTATTCAGAAGTTCAATGGAAATACTGCTTGAACTTTCAGTACAATATTTATTTTTTACTATTTTTTTTAATGTACAAAGCACAAGTACACGAACAGTAATTACTGGCCACAATTCACTAAGCTCATCTCCTGTCTTTGATGATTCTGAGCAGTTTTTATTGTTATCACTATGATGACAAATCATTTAGTAATTACTAAGCAATTTACCTCATGCAAGTCTAAAATTAAAGATTCTGTCTTGAAAGCCTCGTACACACAGCCAATATTTAGGCATTTGTACAGAGGCGCCCGATCCCCGACATGCAACGAACTACCCAGCGGATCTACTCACCCCGAACCCTTTTTGCACACTGATCCCCCACCAGCCACATGACATCATGCACTCTCCACTCTGTCGTCCCTCGGCATAGTAACAGTACGCATCATCTACTAAACAGTTGACTTGTGTCTGTACAGCCTGGCCCAGTGATGACACCCAAGGGGATCGTGCCCCAATCCATGACTGTTGACATCAATCAAAGTTGTGTGAGCATGTTAAGTTAAGGATTGATTCCTAAAGTTAAGCTTTCAATCCTTAAATTAACAACTAAATCCTAAACTTTAAGATAGGATGTTAATTCACAGAGAGCAATGCAAATGATAACTCTAAATTGTGTGAGGAATTATCACCTGATCTCAGCTGTCATTAAGCAGAGTGTTATTAGAGACTGCAATTTAATTCTGATTTAATTCTGATTCTGAGCTGTCTGCTTTATTTTTTAGTAGAAGGGAACTCTACTAAGGGAGAAATATACAGCAGGCACACAGAGAGGAAGGAAGAGTATGTATACACAGCCACACATACAGACATACACACACAAACACAAAGGTACAGCCACACACACAGACACTCTGTCTCTCTCTCCTTCCCTGGCTGCCATACACAAGATCATTCTTGCAGGCTAGCTGAAATTATGCTGGCAGCAGGAGGGGTGGAGCTACATCCTTGCTGTGTGTGCTCCTCCCTTTTCTATCTACTTCCTGTACAAATAACTATAGAGGAGATAACTTAAGAACTGGAGTGATAGATAACACTCTCACTGTAAAAACTGCATATTTTCTACTACATGTTAATAAGGCAAGCTTCTTTAGAGAAATAACACTTAAAATGCTGATCAATGCGTGGTAATAAGTTTTCATTTGCACTATTATCACTAGCATGATCTTAGTGAATTGTGGTCAATATCTACAACATATACAAAATTAGCAAATGTTTATTATGCCATTCATCAGCATTTTCCACAAAAAAAAAACCAGTAGTGGAGTTATGGCAAAGCTACACTATATTGCCAAAAGTATTGTAACGCCTTACATACACGAACGTTAATGATATCCCATTCATAATCCATGCTGGCCCAATCTTTGCAGCTTTAGCAGCATCAACTCTTCTGGGAACACTTTCCACAAGGTTTATGAGTGTGTAAATGGTAAGTTTTGACTATTCTTCCAGAAGAGCATTTGTGAGATCAGGCACTGATGTTGGACAAGAAGGTATGGTTCACAGTCCACTCTGATTCATCTCAAAAGTGTAATGTTGGGTTGAAGTCAGGGCTCTGTGCAGGCCAGTTAAGTTCCTTCACACCAAACTCACCCTTCCATGTCCTAATGGACATTGCTTTATGCAGTGATGCGCAGTTATGTTGGAACAGGAAGGGGCTTTCCCTTGGGTGTGTGAAATTGTCTGTAATGGCTTGGTGTCCTGAAGCATTCAATGTTTCTTTCAATGGAACTAAGAGGCCAGGCACAAATCCTGAGACATAACCTCACTCCATAATCCACCCTCCACCAAAACTTTAAACTTGTCACAATGCAGTCAGGCAAGTACTGTTCTACTGGCCTCCACCAAACCTAGACTAATCCATCAGATTTCCAGACAGAGATGAGTGATTCGTTACTGTAGAGAACATGTCTCCACTATTCTAGCGGGCAGTGGTGGTGTACTTTACACCACTGCATCCAACACTTTGCATTGCACTTGGTGAAATAAAGCCTGGATGCAAGACTCTTGTTCAGAGCAGCTTCTTTCTGTCCATTGTATGGGACATGTCATAGATAGAATGCTATCTATGACATGTCCGACTTCGTTCTGGTGGCCTAAAAATGATGCATTATGGACCTTGCTTTGTGAAGTGGTGTGCAGTTATGTTGGAATAGGAAGGGGCCATCCTCACACTGTTCCCACAGACTTGGGAGTATGTTTAAAAACCTGTTAGCACCAATGCACAGCTGAATGAACAACACAGTAAAAAATTTATACTTGGCATCATGTGATCATGTCGCCAAGCGTAGACCATCCCCACCTTGACAAGGGTTAATGGCTGTACACGTTTTAAAATGTTGTGCAGAATCTCCAGTACCGTTCAGCCCTGCTTCTTCCTGGATGACATACTATCTGTAGCTAAGAGAGAAAAATTGTCCCCTTGGACACAAATGTCCTGTCACGTTTAATAGTTTTATGCAGGAAATAAGGGCTACTGTGCAGATGTTAAATGTCTGGAAGAAAAAGTGGAGACGGAAAACAGTGTATATAGTATAGAAAAAAAAGACATTTTGATTTCTAAATTAAATAATTTCATGTGAAAGTCCAGATAATTATGTTTTTGGTAGAAACTACAGAGCTTAATCACCTTAAAGTCTCTTACAAATGTCATAGGCTCTGGGTTTGAATGTGAAAAGCAAATACGTTATCTGTAGTTATGTTTACCTTTGTATGCATGTGACTTTTCCATTTTCTTTCGCCACGCAGCCAACTTCTCCTTTTACTACTATTACTGTTTTTTTATGTGTTTACTTCGCAATGCTGTCATGATGTGGCCACTATGACCATAGCAAAAGCCATCATAGCTAGTTTAAAGCATTTATACACACGGCTGAGATTTTGGTACAGGCTGTGACCAGGATCAGCAGTTTGTACAAAAACAAAAAAGAATGAAGCGGGTGGTAAAGGCTTTATTAGGGCCCTTTCCATAGAAAATCATGATTGCAAATGCCCTGCAATGCAATTTTTCCATGATACACCCATTATGTTTGTAAAACTGGTTGGTTTTAAGGGTGTGATTGCATGAAAAAAAATCTAATTTATCTATCTATAAATTAGATTTTTTTTTTCATGCAATCACACCCTTAAAACCAACCAGTTTTACAAACATAATGGGTGTATAATGGAAAAATTGCATTGCATTGTAATATCTAATTTATAGATAGGGAGATTGCAATATCAAATTTATAGATAGGGCGATCGCAATAAGTTAAGTGTGTAGCACAATGTTTGCTATACAACCTTATTGTGCTCCCATTGACTTTGGGCCAAATGCAAACACAGGAAAATGCACCCATTCACTGTATTTGCTGCATTTGGGAAAAAATTGCATTGTATCATTCGATAATAAGCACTGCGATATACATAAAAATCATGTTACCTTTGTGATTATTAAAGTGATGTCCTTGCGATTGAAATGTGGCTTATGGAAAAGGGACCTCAACATTAGCCATACTTACCCATTGTTGCTTCATCAAAAAAAAACAACCCAAAAAACCAAAAACTTGACTCTAGTGAATTGAGGTTAGAATGCAGAGACACAGATTCTACTTCACTAATACATGCTCTGGCCTTCACACTAGAGTACCTACCATACAATACAATGTGGGATTTGTAACAGGAAAATCACTAGGTGTAAACATACTGTACATCAAACTATAGATTTAGTCTGATAGGTTCACATGAATGGCCATGAAGCATTGCATCTGTGAAAGCCTGATCTTCCATGGTGATTCAGACTCCTTGAAATGGCTACAACAAATTCGTCCATGAACATGCTTGTTTATTCAGTGGGCAAGTGGTCCACTGAAGAGCTTTCCAGCTGTTCATGTGAACTTAAAATAGCTTTGCAGCAGTTCATGTGAACCAGCACAAACAATTCAGAACAAATAATTATATTTCTCTATATTATAAATACCTGTTTCTTGATCTGGTCTGTACAAAGTCCTTATGAATATTGTCATATGCATAGCTCCCAACTTACAGAGCTAGTAGATGAGACAATAAGACCCGCCCCTGCCACAGCTTTAGAAACGCCTCAATTTTGCATCCATTTTCTCACCGCTCACCTCTCGCTCTAGTGCCTGGCATCTCCATTGTCTCACATTACATATAATTACGTGACACAGGAGGAGAAGCAGGCACTAAAGCAAAGGGAGAGAGGATGGATAACCATTGTTGGAACTTGGAGGAGATGAGAAACGCACTTATGCTGCTGCAGTTTTTCTTTCAAGAAATGTTGCTGCAGGTGAATTTACATCCTGTGTCCACTCACCAGTATCACATGACTAGAGATGTGATAGCTGGCTAATGGGAGCACCATAATGAGGCTGGAAGGGGTGGGCACAATTTACAACCACAGGTGCCCACCAATGGTACAATCTTGATTCTACAATCTTAAAGAGAACCTGAGCTGGGTGTCAAAAAGTAAAAAAACACCATGCTGCATGATCCGGAAGAAGGAGGGACTTCAGGTAGCGTCCATTATATCCTCTCCCCTTCGATCCTAGCTGATGCAATCAGTCACTTTAGTTTTGTGACCTTTGGGGTCACAACGCTGGAGAAGCAGTGTCTGTGCTCTCCTCTGAGGGGGCGGGGAGAAGCGGGGAACAAGCAGCGGAGAGCCAGTTAGAAGGCTCTGATAGGCTGGGAAGGGGAGATTCGCAGGAGTTCCTATCCTGCGTAGGGACGTCCCTTCCCTGTTAGTTTGTCGGCCTCTGCATATCAGCAAATTCCAGGGGTGCTAGCGGGGCACAGGGGGCACTGAGAGCAGTGAGCAGGGCACACAGAGGTATGTCCTTCAGATGGGAACATGCCTCTGTGTCCTTTTTTTAGATTTTAAGCTGCCTTGGGTACACTTTAACACTTCCATGTAATATGAAGGACTACCTAAAGTAACCATTCATAGTATATTGACTCAGTTTACCCTTCTACTACATAGATTTGGTAAGATTGGTCAATCAAGTTTGTATCATTGATGGGCACCTTTAGGCCTGAGTTTTACACCATACACAAAAAACAAGGCAATATCAGAGCAAAGCCAAATTAAATTGAAGTCACACATTGAGTAATCTGTAGTCATCTGATGGCAACTTGATTGTACAGGTTGCTTAACTTCACATGCATTGGATATGGGTCCTCTTTAATAACTGTGACATGGTATCAGGGAATGTGAGGTGACAGTGTACAGCAAACAGCAAGAGTGTTCTGAGCAGGGGTGTAACTAGAAATTACTGGGCCCCCCTGCGAGACTTTGGATGGGGCCCCCCTCCCGCCAAAACAAATCTACAAATCTTTATCTGCAAAACTCTGTATGATTCCTTATCAGTGGCTGAGCAGATGCAGTCATTAGAACAATTGTGCAGAGAGCAGAATGTTTTTCTCTCCTTGCCCTTAGTTGTCAGTCTCTCAGGACGGGGCCCCTGCGGCTTTTGGGCCCCCTGCAGCTGCATCCGTTGCAGGGTTTATTGTTACGCCCCTGGTTCTGAGCATGTGTGATGTGCTCCCACAAGGGCTTCTCCTGCTGTCCTGTCCTCTCCTTCCTACATACTTCATCAGAATCAGACAACAAATAGACACATCTTTCAATCCTCCTCCTCAGCATCCCACACACTGTGCTCACACCTCCATATTGTCTGGCAGACCAGATATATGCAACCTCAAAGCAAAAGTCAACCTCGATTCTTTTCTTTTATGCATCAGTCTCTTGCCATGTCCCTATTGCATAGTTGTTTCTTTATTGAAAACCTGCAGCTAGTAACAACTTTCCCTTCCATCAATCTATGTTGGGTGAACACAAGTGTACCACTGTCACAGGCTGCTGCATGCTAGACTTGGGTAGAAACTTAGAAGAATGTGTTCCTGCTCAACAGGACATCAAAGCCATGAGTTCCTGCTGTAAGGTAAACATAAGCTGTGTAAACTTTTCAGTTACAGATGATTTGATTCGCTGTGGCTATTTCCATTTCCAGTTGATAAAAGAACTGGATATTTGCTGAATTCACTGCTCCTCACTGCAGTGCACACATAAATCCTAAAAAAAAAAAATACACTTATACACGTGAATTGTCAGAAGCCTGTTCATAAATGTATAGGAGCTGCACTTAAATCCCACCTCTTTTTCTAAAGCCACACCCACTTCAAATGACAATGTGTAACCAGCTGTACACACATGGATGGGCAGCAAAGGGCAATTCTGCTACTCCTGAAGTGTCAGAAGACATTTCAGAAATTCACAGGACCCTTTTGCAGTTACATACCATGCCCATCACTCCTACCAAATACTTGAAACTCTAGTTTAGCAGCTCCATTTGTGAATACATACAGTAGTACATTTGCATGAATTGGCTCTGCAAAAAGTTTTGTGCTTTGCTTGTCTATACTTTGTGCAATTAATAGGAAGAAACCTGGATGGCAGAGTCTAAGCTCCATTTCCTATTAAGTGCTATTTTATTGGCTGTGTGTCAGTTGCTTATTACTAGCAGGGTGATTAGTGTTAAATGGGTATTTTAGAAACATTTGGGAGGGTGCGGGAAGGGTTAAATGTTCTATAACTCATTATTAGAGAGGAATGGTGCAGGAAGATGGTGAGACTATTAAGGTGCAGTGCTGGCTACAAAGAGCTAATCCCAAAGCAGCAGAGGGAGTTGGTGGGTTGAGTCAGATGATCTGCTCTGTAATGGGGAGAGAGAGATGAGCACTAGCAGAGAATGTAGCATCCACTCTCCAGTTTTCTCAGTGGATCTCTGAGTCACATGACCAGTCACTTGAATGACGTTAGCAAATGGAGTTTCTGTGGAACCACTGCATCAACAATGGAAATTGTGTGAGTAATGACGTAGTCCAATATTCCAATCAATCGTACAATCCACATAGGACTCGACCCTCCATGGATGATTCAACTGGTATTTATTGCATTCATTAGCGGTGATATAGCACACTGAATAGCTCTGTGGCCGGCAGGTACTATTGCACAGTGTAGTAGTCCAATATTCACCATGAGAAATCCTGAGGGTGTACCAATGGCTTTTATCTCTGTACATCTACATTACCACCCAACTACCTTATGCTTCAGAATCAGGTTCAATTATGGCAGGTGCTGCACCTGGAACTGCTTTTGGATACAGGCTTAGTTAAGCTACCCTAGTGAGAGGTGTAGTTGTGGCTGGATTGATGTGGAGATCCGCAGCTTACAAGTTGGTTGGAGCTATGTGTACATAACTACGGACGGGGGGGGCGGACCGATGAGCCAGAACACTGTGGATGTGAGAGCAGGAGGTTTGCCCATTTTTTTTTTGTAACTGGTAAGTGTGAGACTATTTAAACTGCAACATCAGCGGGGTGAGAGTGTTTGCTCTGTAGCCTCTGAGGAATCGGGTAACGGCGAAACGTCTGTTAGGCTCTCCTCACTCCCACTGCCATCACTATTGTCCTTTCCCAGATTAACAAAGGTGTATTTTAGAAGCAGTGCCACTTCTCTTCACTTGCTTATATGGATGTTCCTCTTGTGACCACGCCTTTATAGCACTGCATTGAATCTGAATCTGTACCACCAGCCCGTATCTAGTGCTGGTGTCTGTCAACACTATTTAGGACTACAGTTACCAAGCTTCAGACATACAAAAATTGTCTTGTACATGTACAACGTGTACTGTATTGTTTTTGTTATTACAATTTTTTTTGCTGTCACATTACAGTATTGTATAAACCTGTATTGTATAACCTGTAGTAAGTAGTTTAGTCACTTTACCACTAAGGGGTTTTTCCTGTTATGGACCAGAGCAATTTTCACATTTCAGCACCAATAACTTTATCACTACACCAAAATCTACAGTGGGTTGGAAAAGTATTCGGCCAGGTGCAATAGAAGATACAAAGTCGGCTAGTATTCGGCCCCCTTGAAGTTTTCCACATTTTAGCTATCATTCATAAAGGAGCTGTCGGTAAGGGGAATCAATGCGGGGAAAACACCGCTGGCGGTGTTTTAGACTTCTGGGTGGGCATTCATAAAAAAGTATCCATGTGCGGTAGCAGTGCGGAGATTCCCCGAACTAGGCTGGCGGTAGGCAGGCGGTAGGCTTGCGGAGACACGGAAGCTGCCGAGTTGATACATTTCTCCGTGTTCCGCTCTGCTGCAGCTGCCTGGGAGGTCAGATCAGAGGGAGCAGTACTTCCCGACCTCACACCGCTTGCGGTGATCTTTATGAATTAACATTTTGCTACATTTGTTCCGATAATCACCGCACAAGGCGGTGATTTATCACTCTGCTCGGTAGTGTCATTTTTTCATGCGGAAAGAGCCTTTATGAATGCTGACTTTGCTAAGTGGTCGGTAAAGTTAGCTGTTTTAAGCATTTCCGCATGCGGAAATGCTTTATGAATGATAGCCTTTGTCATATTACTGCCACAAACATGAATCAATTTTATTGGAATTCCACATGAAAGACCAACACAAAATGGTGTACACATGAGAAGTGGAACAAAAATCATACATGTTGGGTAGAGATTGTCAAAGAGGCTGGCACCAAATGCTGGCTCAAGGACAGCCTGTATGTCACACCTCATAGAGTTGTGCTCACGATAAGCAGTTCAATGAGGTAGTGTAGATGAAGAAAGACGGAGCACCAACTCTGCTCATAAGATTTATTGTGACACACCAGGCGTTACAGGCATACCAAGTAAAGTATAGGCAAAGATACCGGCCTTACAGCTGTTTCACGGTACAACCGCTTGCTCAGAGACCACAAACGGTATCAAAGATAATGCAACAAGAGAGTCAAATATGTACATATTAGAACTACTCACCACTCCCCACTGTCTACGTATCGACAATCGAGTGTGCGCCGCCATTGCTGCGGCTCCGTGCGCTTCCAGGAGTTAGCCCGACCACTTCCTGGGGCCGCGTGACGTACCTACCCGATCGGCGCACTAGGAGTGTAAACCAATCCGGCGCTCTGTAGGGAGGACGACTACGGGTGCGTTCGTAGCAACACCAGTTGCTATACTCGATTAAACAGTGGGGGCGTGGTTCTGCAAGAGAATAAACAAAGATTAAGAGGCAGCCTGTAGATGAACTACAAAACATAAAAACATGTTAAAACCATAAACAGAGATATAGACATTCTAGCAATAGATACTCATTAATATGCATTTATAAAGCAATGTAATTCATTGCGTTCGTTAAGTCCCATTGAGTAGCAGGCTTCTGTTAACGAGATTAAGCGTGCTTTCTCCTGCAATAAAATCTGTCCCCGATTACCTCCTCTGTGTGGGTTAGGCACCGATTTTAGACCCATACATTTTAAACCTCCCGTTTTCCACCATGGCAGTCTCTCATATGGGCTATAAACCTTCCAGCTCCAATACCGGTACGGATTGAGTTGACATGTTGTTGGAAACGGGTGGCTAATTGTTGTTCAGTTTTTCCTATGTAGTATCTTTTACATGGGCACATGATGGCATACACTACATAGGTGGATCTACAATGCAGATAGTCCTTTATATTGATTTTAGTTCCTCCTAATTGTACAGTCTTTCCTGGAAGGAATTGATCACAATGATTACATGTTCTGCATTTATAATTTCCTTGTGGACGATACTTTTGGAGCCAGTTTTCCTTCTTTACCTGTTTAAGTTCACTTGTGGTGACTATGTCACCTATTGTACGCGCCCTTCTAAAGGTGATTAACGGTTTCTTACTGGCAATATGGCTTAGAGAAGGTTCTGATTGTAGTATGGACCAGTGTTTATAGATACATTTACGTATACTCTCAGCCATAGGGGAAAAATCAAAAATCAAGGTAACTCGTTCGTTATTGTCGCATTTAGTCCCAACTTTTTTCTTCTTTTTCCTTTCTTTCCAGATCAGTTCAGTTCTGCTTTTATTTTTGGCTTTTAGGTAAGCGCTGGTCACTAGATCCTTTGGATAATTTTTGGCTAAGAATCTCATACCTAATTCAAAACTTTGTTTCTCAAAATCTGTGTCCAGACTATTATTCCTTCTCAGGCGTAGGAACTGACCATATGGGATCCCTCCTAGAGTGTGTCTCGGGTGATAACTGTTATACTGCAGGAGAGAATTGGTAGCCATATTTTTTCGGTACCCTCTAGTCAGAATTTTCTCTCCATCAGTAAACAGCTGAAGGTCTAAAAATTCAACCTTATCTCCTCCCCACACTCCAGTAAATTGCATATTGAAAGCATTAACATGAATAGAGTCAATAAATTTACTAAAGCTGGACTGATCACCCTTCCAAACAATCAAAATGTCGTCCACAAATCTGAGCCAGCAGGCAACCGAGTCGCGATAGGGATTGGTTCTGTTAAATATAATTAATTCCTCCCATTTTGCCAAAAAAAGGTTAGCAAATGTGGGGGCTACAGCTGTACCCATCGCAACACCGGATGCCTGTTTATACCATTTCTCTTCAACCATAAAAGCATTATGATCTAATACAAAGCTCAGACAACTGCAGATAAACTCAACCCAACCGCAATCTTCTCCATGGTCAAGTAAAAAGTCACCAATTACCCTCACTCCCAGGTTTTGTGGGATACATGTATATAAGCTAACTACATCGATAGATGCTAGAGTATACTCTTTCTGCCATTCTATTTTACTTATCTTTTGTAGTACATCAAGGGTATCAATCAATAATGATGGTATTTCACCCAAAAAAAGGTTTCAAAGTAAAGTCCAAAAATTTGGACAAGGGTTCGGTCAGCGAACCCCTGGCAGACACTATTGGTCGCCCAGGGGGTTCCTGACTGTCCTTATGAATCTTTGGGAGAAAATACCATACTGGTTTCCTGGGGAATGATGGTAAAAGCCCCTCCCCCATTTTTTTGGAGATGTGGCCAGTCTCTACCCCTCTACGTAGCAATGATTGTAATTGTCTTTTATATTGCTCAGTAGGATTTTTATCTAGTTTGATATATTCTCCTGGGGTTCCTTCGAGGAGTCTTTTTGCTTCTTTTTTATAGTAGTCTCGTGACATTATAACGAGATTACCCCCTTTGTCTGCTCTTTTAAGAATTAAACTATCATCTTTCTGTAGCTGTTTAAGGGCCTTAATTTATTTTTCATTTATATTT
The DNA here is from genome assembly GCF_040937935.1 of Hyperolius riggenbachi. Taxonomy (NCBI): domain Eukaryota; kingdom Metazoa; phylum Chordata; class Amphibia; order Anura; family Hyperoliidae; genus Hyperolius; species Hyperolius riggenbachi. Next base: position 293,611,073 of record NC_090649.1, read on the forward strand.
GGTGTATCACCTGGATATATTAAGGCCGCATATCAGATTTTACCAGAGTGTCTAGTTTTTCTATAGCAGAACCTGGTGTACATGGAAAGTCTCTAGTGGATTTTCTTGGGTTGATTAGTGGTTTCATAAGGACAGGCAGGAACCCCCTGGGCGACCAATAGTGTCTGCCAGGGGTTCGCTGACCGAACCCTTGTCCAAATTTTTGGACTTTACTTTGAAACCTTTTTTGGGTGAAATACTATCATTATTGATTGATACCCTTGATGTACTACAAAAGATAAGTAAAATAGAATGGCAGAAAGAGTATACTCTAGCATTTATCAATGTAGTTAGCTTATATACACGTATCCCACAAAACCTGGGAGTGAGGGTAATTGGCGACTTTTTACTTCACCATGGAGAAGATTGCGGTTGGGTTGAGTTTATCTGCAGTTGTCTGAGCTTTGTATTAGATCATAATGCTTTTATGGTTAAAGAGAAATGGTATAAACAGGCATCCGGTGTCGCGATGGGGACAGCTGTAGCCCCCACATTTGCTAACCTTTTTTTGGCAAGATGGGAGGAATTAATTATATTTAACAGAACCAATCCCTATCGCGACCAAGTTGCCTGCTGGCTCAGATTTGTGGACGACATTTTGATTGTTTGGAAGGGTGATCAGTCCAGCTTTAGTAAATTTATTGACTCTATTAATGTTAATGCTTTCAGTATGCAATTTACTGGAGTGTGGAGAGGAGATAAGGTTGAATTTTTAGACCTTCAGCTGTTTACTGATGGAGAGAAAATTCTGACTAGAGGGTACCAAAAAAATACGGCTACCAATTCTCTCCTGCAGTATAACAGTTATCACTAGAGATGTAGCGAACGGTTCGCCGGCGAACGGTTCCAGGCGTACATTGGGGGTTCGCGTTCGCCTGCGCCAGGCGAACCTTTGCGGAAGTTCGATTCGCCCCATAATGCACTATGAGGGTCAACTTTGACCCTCTGCATCACAGTCAGCAGGCACATTGTAGCCATTCAGGCTACAGTAAGCCCTTGAGCCCCACCCCCCCTTATATAAGGCAGGGTCTGGTGGCCATTACACTCACTCGTGTGCCTGCTATTAGACAGACTAGGGTGAGCTGCTGCAGACTTGTTCTTCTAGGGACAGATTAGTTAGGTTCTTGGCTGCTTAGTTTGCTCCTGGCTGATTGTTATTGCTTTTATAGCAACCTAGCTCTATTCAGAGCTCATCCTGTACTTTATTTTTTTTACTGTGTGTCAAACTGACACTTTTGTTGCATGCACAGCCTTGCTAATTGATAGTGTGTGTGTGCCACTGCCAGCAGCCCAGCACATTCAGTGACTGACTACCTGTGTGTGTGACAGGGAGCTGCACATTGTACTACCCAGTACTGCATATACCCAGTACCTGTTGTGTTTACTTAACCCACCTCATCACTGCATATACCTAGCTTTGTGTTGAGTGAACCCAGCTCACTGCATCCTACTACTACCTGTTGTGTTTACTTAACCCACCTCATCACTGCACATAACTACCTGTAGTGTTGAGTGAACCCAGCTCACTGCATATACCTACTACCTGTTGTGTTTACTTAACCCACCTCCTCACTGCACATAACTACCCGTAGTGTTGAGTGAACCCAGCTCACTGCATATACCTACTACCTGTTGTGTTTACTTAACCCACCTCCTCACTGCACATAACTACCTGTTGTGTTTACTTAACCCACCTCATCACTGCACATAACTACCTGTTGTGTTGAGTGAATCCACCTCACTGCATCCTAGTACCTTTACTGTTCAGTGAACCCAGCTCACTGCATCCTAGTACCTTTACTGTTCAGTGAACCCAGCTCACTGCATCCTACTACCTGTTGTGTTTACTTAACCTACCTCATCACTGCACATAACTACCTGTTGTGTTGAGTGAACCCAGCTCACTGCATATACCTACTACCTGTTGTGTTGAGTGAACCCAGCTCACAGCATATACCTACTACCTGTTGTGTTTACTTAACCCACCTCATCACTGCACATAACTACCTGTTGTGTTGAGTAAACCCAGCTCACTGCATATACCTACTACCTGTTGTGTTGAGTGAACCCAGCTTACTGCATACACCTACTACCTGTTGTGTTGACTTAACCCACCTCGTCATCACTGCATATACCTAACTTTGTGTTGAGTGAACCCAGCTCACTGCATCCTACTACCTGTTGTGTTGAGTGAACCCAGCTCACTGCATCCTACAACCTGTTGTGTTGAGTGAACCCACCTCACTGCATCCTAGTACCTTTACTGTTCAGTGAACCCAGCTCACTGCATCCTACTACCTGTTGTGTTGAGTGAACCCACCTCACTGCATCCAAGTACCTTTACTGTTCAGTGAACCCAGCTCACTGCATCCTACTACCTGTTGTGTTGAGTGAACCCACCTCACTGCATCCTAGTACCTTTACTGTTCAGTGAACCCAGCTCACTGCATCCTAGTACCTTTACTGTTCAGTGAACCCAGCTCACTGCATCCTACTACCTGTTGTGTTGAGTGAACCCACCTCACTGCATCCAAGTACCTTTACTGTTCAGTGAACCCAGCTCACTGCATCCTACTACCTGTTGTGTTGAGTGAACCCACCTCACTGCATCCTAGTACCTTTACTGTTCAGTGAACCCAGCTCACTGCATCCTAGTACCTTTACTGTTCAGTGAACCCAGCTCACTGCATCCTACTACCTGTTGTGTTGAGTGAACCCACCTCACTGCATCCAAGTACCTTTACTGTTCAGTGAACCCAGCTCACTGCATCCTACTACCTGTTGTGTTGAGTGAACCCACCTCACTGCATCCTAGTACCTTTACTGTTCAGTGAACCCAGCTCACTGCATCCTAGTACCTTTACTGTTCAGTGAACCCAGCTCACTGCATCCTAGTACCTTTACTGTTCAGTGAACCCAGCTCACTGCATCCTACTACCTGTTGTGTTGAGTGAACCCACCTCACCGCATCCTAGTACCTTTACTGTTCAGTGAACCCAGCTCGTCATGGTGCGCACCAGTCCAGCACGGCCGTCACTACACAAACGGCTGTTTGCAGTCACTGCATACCTTTCACTGCATCTGTGACTGCACATTATACCTGGCAGTCAGTGCATAACTTGCACTTGAATGGATACACTTTTAAACAATTTAAAAATACAACCATCTAAACTTTCAAACAATTTAAAAATACAACCATCTAAAGTTTCAAACAATTTAAAAATACAACCATCTATCATTTTCAAACAATTTAAAAAAAGGGCAAAAAACTTGCCCTCCGTAAAACATTCTTGGCAAATGCTTTCGACTTGGTTTGTCTTCCGCTGGGTCAAGGGTCCATCTGACCACAGATGCCTGGTCTGCAAAGCACGGTCAGGGCAGCTACAGCATGGGTCTCAGCAGGCTCCCACTTCGGGCCGGAATCTAATCTTCATTCCCCGCAGTGACAATGGCAGACTTGCCCTCCATAACGGATTCCCGTTAAAAGGATTTAAAGTTGATTCATTACAATTAGGGCCTCGAAGTCCTGTATTGCATGCCTGCCTGCTGCACTCCTTGGATGTGCAGTGGTAGCCGTTGCTCAGGCTCCACACCGGATTCCATCCCTCATTCCCCGGCCATTTCCCGGGGTCACTCACAAATGGCAGACTTGCCCGCCTCCATATGATTCTCGTGAAAGGAATGTGGTGTCATCTTTGCTCGCCATAACGGATTCCCGTTAAAGGATTTAAAGTTAATTCATGACAATTAGGGCCGCAAAAGGTCCTCCTGAGTCCTGTATTGTTATTTTTGGTCACTACCTCAGGGCGGACGTGCATGCCTGCCTGCCTGCTGCCCTCCTTGCCTGGATGTGCAGTGGTAGCCGTTGCCCAGGCTCCACACCGGATTCAAACCCCTCATTCCCCGGCCATTACCCGGGGTCACAAATGGCAGACTTGCCCGCCTCCATATGATTCTCGTGAAAGGAATGTGGTGTCATCTTTGCCCGCCATAACGGATTCCCGTTAAAGGATTTAAAGTTGATTCATGACAATTAGGGCCGCAAAAGGTCCTCCTGAGTCCTGTATTGTTATTTTTGGTCACTACCTCAGGGCGGGCGTGCATGCCTGCCTGCCTGCTGCCCTCCTTGCCTGGATGTGTAGTGGTAGCCATTGCTCAGGCTCCACACCGGATTCAAACCCCTCATCTCCCGGCCATTACCCGGGGTCACAAATGGCAGACTTGCCCGCCTCCATATGATTCTCGTGAAAGGAATGTGGTGTCATCTTTGCCCGCCATAACGGATTCCCGTTAAAGGATTTAAAGTTGATTCATGACAATTAGGGCCGCAAAAGGTCCTCCTGAGTCCTGTATTGTTATTTTTGGTCACTACCTCAGGGCGGACGTGCATGCCTGCCTGCCTGCTGCCCTCCTTGCCTGGATGTGCAGTGGTAGCCGTTGCCCAGGCTCCACACCGGATTCAAACCCCTCATTCCCCGGCCATTACCCGGGGTCACAAATGGCAGACTTGCCCGCCTCCATATGATTCTCGTGAAAGGAATGTGGTGTCATCTTTGCCCGCCATAACGGATTCCCGTTAAAGGATTTAAAGTTGATTCATGACAATTAGGGCCGCAAAAGGTCCTCCTGAGTCCTGTATTGTTATTTTTGGTCACTACCTCAGGGCGGGCGTGCATGCCTGCCTGCCTGCTGCCCTCCTTGCCTGGATGTGCAGTGGTAGCCATTGCTCAGGCTCCACACCGGATTCAAACCCCTCATTCCCCGGCCATTACCCGGGGTCACTCACAAATGGCAGACTTGCCCGCCTCCATATGATTCTCGTGAAAGGAATGTGGTGTCATCTTTGCCCGCCATAACGGATTCCCGTTAAAGGATTTAAAGTTGATTCATGACAATTAGGGCCGCAAATGGTCCTCCTGAGTCCTGTATTGTTATTTTTGGTCACTACCTCAGGGCGGGCGTGCATGCCTGCCTGCCTGCTGCCCTCCTTGCCTGGATGTGCAGTGGTAGCCGTTGCTCAGGCTCCACACCAGATTCAAACCCCTCATTCCCCGACCATTACCCGGGGTCACAAATGGCAGACTTGCCCGCCTCCATATGATTCTCGTGAAAGGAATGTGGTGTCATCTTTGCCCGCCATAACTGGTTCTCGTTAAAGGATTTAAAGTACATTCATTTCAAATACACAGCAGGGCCTCGAAAGTCCTCCTCCTGTATTGTTATTTTTGGTCACTACCTCGGGGCGGGCGTGCATGCCTGCCTGCTGCCCTTCTTGGATGTGTAGTGGTAGCCGTTGCTCCAGGCTTCACACCGGATTCAAACCCCTCATTCCCCGGCCATTACCCGGGGTCACAATGGCAGACTTGCCCGCCTCCACAGGATTCTCATTGTAGCGGTACTGAACAAGTATACAGCAAGTAGAAAATGTAATTTAAAAACAAAACGTAAGCTTTTTAACAATGCCATGGAAAGTTGAGAAGGAAGTCACACATTACCTGACATCACTGAGTGAGGAAGAGCAATCTTACCATGTTGCGCAGTAGTCCAGCATGGCCGTCACTACACAAACAGCTGTTTGCGGTGAGTTACACAGGGAGTTTGGTGTGTCAGTGTGAAGCAGTACTCTAATTACACTCCCTGATTGATGTATACACATGCAAGATGTTTTAAAGCACGTTAGGCCTGCAATTTAGCATTCAATGTGATTTCTGCCCTTAAAACGCTGCTTTGCGTCACATCTAGATTTTTCCCCGGGACTTTTGGCATGTATCCCACTCCGCCATGCCCCCTCCAGGTGTTAGACCCCTTGAAACATCTTTTCCATCACTTTTGTGGCCAGCATAATTTTTATTATTTTTCAAAGTTCGCCTCCCCATTGAAGTCTATTGCGGTTCGCAAACCGAACCTTCCGCGGAAGTTCGCGAACCGAAAATCACCCGAGACACACTCTAGAAGGGATCCCATATGGTCAGTTCCTACGCCTGAGAAGGAATAATAGTCTGGACACAGATTTTGAGAAACAAAGTTTTGAATTAGGTATGAGATTCTTAGCCAAAAATTATCCAAAGGATCTAGTGACCAGCGCTTACCTAAAAGCCAAAAATAAAAGCAGAACTGAACTGATCTGGAAAGAAAGGAAAAAGAAGAAAAAAGTTGGGACTAAATGCGACAATAACAAACGAGTTACCTTGATTTTTGATTTTTCCCCAATGGCTGAGAGTATACGTAAATGTATCTATAAACACTGGTCCATACTACAATCAGAACCTTCTCTAAGCCATATTGCCAGTAAGAAACTGTTAATCACCTTTAGAAGGGCGCGTACAATAGGTGACATAGTCACCACACGTGAACTTAAACAGGTATAGAAGGAAAACTGGCTCCAAAAGTATCGTCCACAAGGAAATTATAAATGCAGAACATGTAATCATTGTGATCAATTCCTTCCAGGAAAGACTGTACAATTAGGAGGAACTAAAATCAATATAAAGGACTATCTGCATTGTAGATCCACCTATGTAGTGTATGCCATCATGTGCCCATGTAAAAGATACTACATAGGAAAAACTGAACAACAATTAGCCACCCGTTTCCAACAACATGTCAACTCAATCCGTACCGGTATTGGAGCTGGAAGGTTTATAGCCCATATGAGAGACTGCCATGGTGGAAAACGGGAGGTTTAAAATGTATGGGTCTAAAATCGGTGCCTAACCCACACAGAGGAGGTAATCGGGGACAGATTTTATTGCAGGAGAAAGCACGCTTAATCTCATTAACAGAAGCCTGCTACTCAATGGGACTTAACGAACGCAATGAATTACATTGCTTTCTAAGTGCATATTAATGAGTATCTATTGCTAGAATGTCTATGGGCCTGATTCACAGAGCGGTGATAACTCAGTTATCACGCCTAAAAGACTTTAGGCGTGATAACCTTTGCACCACACTGGTGAAAAGCCAGTTTAGGCGTGATAAGTTTAGGCGTGATACGTTTAGGCATGACAAGTTAAGGCATGCTAAGTTTAGATAAGTTTAGATCGCGCGCAAAATCCTGCACGCAAAGCAGCGCCATTAAACTCTATGCGAAGTGCACCAGACTTTGCTAGTGCAAAACTTTTGATCAGCTGTGCACTGCGGTGCTAACCCAGTTGGTGTTTAAACTTATCACGCCTAAACTTATCACACCTAAACTTATCATGGCTTAAATTATCACACCTAAACTTATCATGCCTAAACTAAGTTTAGGCATGATAAAGGGCTTTTCACCAGCATGCTAACTGTTAGCACCGCTTTGTGAATCAGGCCCTATATCTCTGTTTATGGTTTTAACATGTTTTTATGTTTTGTAGTTCATCTACAGGCTGCCTCTTAATCTTTGTTTATTCTCTTGCAGAACCACGCCCCCACTGTCTAATCGAGTATAGCAACTGGTGTTGCTACAAACGCACCTGTAGTCGTCCTCCCTACAGAGCGCCGGATTGGTTTACACTCCTAGTGCGCCGATCGGGTAGGTACGTCACGCGGTCCCAGGAAGTGGGCGGGCTAACTCCCGGAAGCGCACGGAGCCGCAGCAATGGCGGCGCGCACTCGATTGTCGATATGTAGACAGTGGGGAGTGGTGAGTAGTTCTAATATGTATATATTGAACTCTCTTGTTGCATTATCTTTGATACCGTTTGTGGTCTCTGAGGAAGCATTTGTACAGTAAAACGGCTGTAAGGCCATTATCTTTGCCTATACTTTACTTGGTATGCCTGTAACGCCTGGTGTGTCACAATAAATCTTATGAGCAGAGCTGGTGCTCCGTCTTTTTTCATCTACATTACCTCATTGAAAAATCATACATGATTCCAAACATTTTTTACAAAATAAATAACTGCAAAGTGGGGTGTGTATAATTATTCGGCCCCCTTTGATCTGAGTGCAGTCAGTTGCCTATAGACATTGCCTGATGAGTGCTAATAACTAAATAGAGTGCACCTGTGTGTAATCTAATGTCAGTACAAATACAGCTGCTCTGTGAGGGCCTCAGAGGTTGTCTAAGAGAATATTGGGAGCAACAACACCGTGAAGTCCAAAGAACACACAAGACAGTTCAGGGATCAAGTTATTGAGAAATTTAAAGCAGGCTTAGGCTACAAAAAGATTTCCAAAGCCTTGAACATCCCACGGAGCACTGTTCAAGCGATCATTCAGAAATGGAAGGAGTATGGCACAACTGTAAAACCTACCAAGACAAGGCCATCCACCTAAACTCACAAGCCGAACAAGGAGAGCGCTGATCAGAAATGCAGTCAAGAGGCCTATGGTGACTCTGGACTAGCTGCAGAGATCTACAGCTCAGGTGGGAGACTCTGTCCATAGGACAACTATTAGTCATGCACTGTACAAAGTTGGCCTTTATGGAAGAGTGGCAAGAAGTAAGGCATTGTTAATAAAAAGCATAAGAAGTCCCGTTTGCAGTTTGCCACAAGCCATGTGGGGGACACAGCAACCGTGTGGAAGAAGGTGCTCTGGTCAGATGAGACCAAAATGGAACTTTTTGGCCAAAATGCAAAACGCTATGTGTGGCGGAAAACACACTGCACATCACTCTGAACACACCATCCCCACTGTCAAATATGGTGGTGGCAGCATCATGCTCGGGAGGTGCATCTCTTCAGCAGGGACAGGAAAGCTGGTCAGAGTTGATGGGAAGATGGATGGAGCCAAATACAGGGCAAACTTGGAAGAAAACCTCTTGGAGACTGCATAAGACTTGAGACTGGGACGGAGGTTCACCTTCCAGCAGGACAATGACCCCAAACATAAAGCCAGGGCAACAATGGAATGGTTTAAAACAAAACATATCTATGTGTTAGAATGGCCCAGTCAAAGTCCAGATCTAAATCCAATCGAGAATTTGTGGCAAGATCTGAAAACTGCTGTTCACAAACTCTGTCCATCTAATCTGACTGAGCTGGAGCTGTTTTGCAAAGAAGAATGGGCAAGGATTTCAGTCTCTAGATGTGCAAAGCTGGTAGAGACATTCCCTAAAAGACTGGCAGCTGTAATTGCAGCAAAAGGTGGTTCTACAAGGTATTGACTCAGGGGGCCAAATAATTACGCACACCCCACTTTGCAGTTATTTATTTGTAAAAAATGTTTGGAATTATGTATGATTTTCGATCCACTTCTCACATGTACACCCCCTTGTAATGGTCTTTCACGTGGAATTCCAATAAAATTGATGCATGTTTGTGGCAGTAATGTGACAAAATGTGGAAAACTTCAAGGGGGCCGAATACTTTTGCAACCCACTGTATACATTGTTTTTTCGCCCCAATTTCATTCTTTTCCTTTCTTTGGGTGGTGCTTTTTGCTAAGAATTATTTTATTTTATATGCATTTTAATGGAAATAAAAAGAGAAAAATTGAAAAAAATTATTTTCTTAGTTTTCAGCCATTGTAGTTTTAAAATAAAATCCACACCTTTTATTTGCCTAATTGTCCCAGCTATCACAACATATAAATTATGTCCCTAATACAATGTATGGGGGGAATATTTTATTTGGAAATAAAGGGTTTCTTTTTTTTGTTGCTTTTTTCAGTGTGCCCAATCAATCATTACAAGCCCACATAGCATACCCATACCCATTACATGCCCACATAGCATACATATATAAAAAGCTAAGCCCCTAACCTAACAATTTATGAATACTCTTTTAAATTCTGCCCCTTTAGCATTTTTTTATTTACATTTTTTATTTTTTGGATTATAGGGGGCAGAAAAGAGTTAATTATATTTTTTTTTATATGTGTAAAGTTTTATTTGGTGGACACATATAATAGAGTAGTGCCCTATTATATTTCTCCACTAGATTGCACCATTAAGTATAAGAAAACTGAATCACAGCTTTCTATCCTAAAATGAAATTGAAAGTTGTGGGTTCCCCTTTAATGTTTTTCACTGAATAATCTCGGCTGTTTATTGCAGCAGAGATTATTCATATATCCGGCACTTAGATTGGCTTTGGGAACATATGTTCCCATTCACCAATCTGCCCTGTAGCTTAGTCTCATCAGCAGAATAGATGTATTGTTACTTATTTTCCTTAGCCCTCTCCAGCCTGGGAAAACTTTAATAAATTGGACTCTAATTGTCCTTTGCAGTGGATTCTGGGTGTTATTTTCTCTGATATTTGTTCAAGATTCGTCAAGTTGATGGTGACAGGAAAAATGGAATGTATGGGGCTGAATGCTAATACAGATCATCCCCTATTTACAAACTGGTTCTGTTCCAGGATATTCTGTGTAAGTAGAATTTGCTTGTAAGCTGAGTCATATGTGAAAGGTGGATACTTTACTTTCAGAAAACTCAGGATTTGGACAAATAGCATAAACAATGTTACAGGTTATACAATACTGTAACATGTAATAACAAAATACAGTATGTTTTGTCCATGAATACAACTTTGTATCCATGAAACAATGTTACTCGAGTAATTTGTAAGTAGGGAACTGTCTGTATTCCCCTGACATGCAAATATCCAATGACCTAGGGAGGGAATGAAATCCAGCCAGATAAAGTGTCTAGCTGCTGGTTGGTTTAGCAGCTGCTACTTTGGATTGGCTGTTTTATTCTCATCCTGGATCAGTATAACAAAGCAGATGGGCACGGCACTCAGCCATAGCCACGTCTTCAGCTCTTGAGGAAAGAATGGGCACCATGCACAGAATATAAAACAGATGACGAACAGTGAGTATTGGGGTAATGTTAATGGTTAGACATGCATTAAGATTGCTTAACAGTGATTCTTTACTGTAACTTTGTATAGAAGGGGCTAATGTTAGTATAGGGCAGCACAACTTAATGCACCTATAAAGCCAAATGTCCATTTTGTCTATCTATTTACCGCTTAGACCTTGCGAAAATTTCTGAAGCACTAAGATGAGCCATCTATAATTTAAAATTACAGCAGCCTCGGTTTCCATCTGCATCCCTCACACAATAACCAAACACAAGCAGTGGTTCTGTTGGATCTGTTTTTATGCAGCCACCATACTCTGTATTTGGGGTTCATTTCTTCTAAATCTGAATGACAAATAAATATAAAATATGCAACTTTATTAAATATGCAAACATCACTGCATAAAGGGCTTAAAAACTGAAAACTGTATACAAGGGAGTATAAGTTTTAACTACTTCCTTAGCACTGGTTATTTACCCTTAAAAACCACAGCAATTTTCACATATCACACTCCTCTCATTCATTCACCAATAAATGTATCACTACTTATCACACCAAAATGATCTATAAGATCTAATAATTATTTTAAATTAATTTTAAAGGGAATAAGAAGAAAACAAATTAATGGGGGATTTATTTTTTAATGTATGTGAAGGTGTTTTTACCTTTTGACCACTAGATGTCCCCACACACAACGTGTGGGGACATCTAGTATGTGTTTTACTTTCACTTTTGAATAACCACAGGGATTCTGTTGATGCCACTGATAATTTGTTACCTTGATTGGCTTTGGGAACATATGTTCCCATTTACCAATCACGAACTGGCGGGATAGCGATGGGTACGGGCGGCAATGGAAAACACTGAAAACTTGCCCCGATCTGCAAGTTTTTAGGGGTGTATATATATATATATATATATATATATATATATATATATATATATATATGTACCAGCAATCTGGTTAATTATTACCAGGAAGTTATTATGGTATACTAATGACATTTTGCCAGTGTGATTATTGGTCCATGTTGTGTGATGTTGAGAAAATCATCTTATTGTATCCTTTTGTTTTCTTTTACAGATTGTACCAGAAGTGACTAAAGTGTGAGATAGAAAAGACTGAATTTCGCAGTGTGATAAAGTTCCGGGATTTGAAGGGTAATAGTGCCTGGCAAATTCATGATGAGATGATGGCAGTTTATGGAAGTGATTGCTATAAGTGAGACAATTCACTATTGTGAGTTGGAAATGGTATTTCCAAAGTGGTCACATGTCCCTCACAGATGAGCCAAGACCTGGAGTACCATCACTGACAGACGATGTGGCCACAGTGAAGAAAGTGGAGTGTTTAAAGGACAAATGAAGCTGGATATTGGATATGAAGACTGCCATATTTATTTCCTTTTAAGCAATGCCAATTGCCTGGCTATCCGGATGAGCCTCTGCCTTGAATACTTTCAGCCATAGACCTTGAACAAACATGCAGCAGATCAGATGTTTCTGACAGATCTGACAAGATTAACTGCATGCGTGTTTCTGGTGTTATTCAGACACTGTTGCAGCCAAATAGATCAGCAGGGCTGCCAGGCAACCAGTATTGTTTATAAAGAATTAAATATGGCAGCCTTATGTTTTTCTCACTTCAGTTGTCCTTTAATCCTGGGAGAAGATGAACAACCATCCATAATGATCAAGAGTGTGTGGAAAATGATGCAAGATGAACTGCACAAGATGTCTGCATGCCGGGTTCCATGTTTGCTAAACCATTTCCAGGAAAAAACACGGCAAGACCTTTCAAGACATATGTTGACACAGTTGGAACAGGATGAAGAGGATTTTTTTTAGTCAGGCACTATTACCCTTCAATTGCAGTAGCTTTATCACGCTGCGAGCCTCAGTCTATTCCACCTCACAATTTAGTCACTTCTGGCACAATCTGTAAAAGAAATAAAGGATGTAATGAGCTGATTTTCTCAACATCATGCACTTAGGGGCCAATGATGACACTGACAACTTTTCATCAGTATACCATAATAACTTCCTGGTGATAATTAAAACTTTACGATGCCTCTTGGTTCTGGTATATATTACCCACTTAAAATAGCCATAGCCAGAATGGATTGTACACTTTGTGAACCATAAGTACAGTGTCAACTGAAAACCCCAGGGTTATGCATGAATACCCACACAGGTTGTCGTGAATGTTGGCCTCAATAACAAAACCAAAAGCACAAAACTCATTGGAAGTCAATGTAATGCATTCTGAATGTTAATGTAGGAGGGATGTGATTACTATATAGCCTGTTAGGTGTGGGCAGTTCGCATAGTCTCACCCAGACCATATGGCTGGCATCTTTAAGGCTTGCTTGGGGAACACCTAAGAATTCACCTGAATTTTAATTTGCTTTTGTTTTCCTCACAGACAGGGATGTAAGATGTGCACTTCTCAGTATATTTATATGTGTGGCATGAAAGCTTTAAACCTTTTCCCTTCTCCACCCATTCACCCCCTTACTCCCCACACGACTGCAGTGTCATTGTTACTGCAAGCTTTGCATCTCTCGGACCTTTCAGCATGGAAGCTGCATTAGTCGCCTCACAGTCACAGCTCCTGTTCCATGGTGCTGAAGTATGTTTATGTTACACTGACAGTACTAATATTGTTCCTGGAACAATAGGAGTATTGTTCATCATTTACTGTGAACTGTTACAGACGTCAAGAGGATCCCTTATCAGGTCAAAATGCAGCCCCTGAGAAGAAGAGCCTTCCTACTTCAAGGTAACTACAGGCCACCCTGTATTCTCCTACAACAGCTAGAAAAACTGCTAGATATCCTAAATGTAGTTAATTGCGGGGAATCTAAAGCAGGGATCATGAGGGAGTAGAACCCATGGCTTTCTCAGGGCTCTTAAAACATAACAGACTACATACTGTAACATATACAATGAAAACCCCAGTAACGGTAAAAACCATCTGTGGCCAGTGTGTTTGTTCTTCAAGATGCACATACAACTATTTCAGGTATATGTATGTGCAGATATACAAATATGCAGATAATAAGTCTGCATTGAGGGCGTGATATGGGATAGGACTATAGATACTAGAAATACTTCTTAATTATAAACTCCAGAAGTAGGGAGCATCCACTATTTCCAAAAAGCTGGAAAAGGAGAAGACAAGCAAAGACACTATGGTGAAATGCTGACCATATTGCTGTTTCTGAATGAATGTACAGTAATTAGTCCCTTATTTCTCCTGTGGTGAAGCATGTTCCTTCAAAGGTCTCAGGAATTAGGTGATGGCTCTCTGAACATATCATATTACCCAATCATTTATTATAGAGTGCCACTTTTCAATTCATTCATGCAGTATTATTCCTATTGTTGAAAAGGAACTTCAATCCAGAAACAAACAAACCTAAGGGTGAGTTCCCTCAAAAGGTAATTCCGCACATACCTTTTGAATGCACATTTCATGCTATCTTTGGAATATATTGACTTTTATCACTGTCCACTTCTGCATTGAAGAAGTGTGAGAAGGATACATGTTTCAGCTGAGGGTGACTGCTTTTCTTAGCGGTGTAAAGATTTTCATTCTCTAAAGGAGCTTAGAGGCAGAAATAACACTTTAGTGCTGTAGGAAGTGTCAGATGGCGCATGAGGTACGCAGGAAATGTCATGTTCAGAGTTTGCAGAAGGCCAGAGGTTACCCCCAATGAAACAGACAGAACATCATGCAATTCTGGCCAGCAGGGTGAGATTACAGAGTACACTAGTATAACCATGTTATTAAGGTATATAGATCAAGGCACAGGTGGGATAAAGGAAAGGAAGCGTTAGTCTTGGTTCGCTGTAAAAGTTATCCTGTTGTTAATGAGACTTTATATGATTACTGGGACTTCCATATGTATATGTAGTAAATGTTTTGTGTATAAACAGGCATGGACAGATCTGTTGGTATACCTCCACAAAAAAGAACCCACAGTCGTCTTTGATATAATTTGAAACTGACAAATGTAATCACCGCCCTTCATTGTATATTCCATTCAGATCCAATTTTTTCAAACAGCAGATTTCATTGCCACTCATGTGATGAATGGCACAAATGGCCTTTAGATTGGCATCAGACCTGGCAATGGACCCCAGAGCAGTACAGCACAACCGTGCAATAAAGATTTGGTGCAACTCCAACTGAGGTCAGCATAGCTTGAAGCCAGCCTAAAGTTAGCAAAACCATCAATAACCTTATCTACAAAAATGTTCCTCAAAAGGTGAAGCAAATTTAGCTAGTTCTTGTGATCTTTACCCCACTAATTTACAGTTTATAAAAATCTTGCCCTTTATCTGCATTCTCTATACGCAAACATTGCTGTCTAGAAATAATATTTCTTGTAATAAGTCAGCAAATCAGATAGTTTTCAGTGTATCCTGGACAAGTCCCCATTAGTTGCTCAAACATAAAATGTATACAGTAAAATGCTGAGGTTCCTTTCATACTGGTGCGTTGCGCTACCCTGTTTTGCTGCAGGGTAATGCTACGCCAATGAAAGTCTATGGGGCATTTCTTACCTGGAGCGTCGCGATGCGTTTCTGCCGGAAGTGTCTGATTTGCCACAAAGGCAACAACACGTTATTGGGCAACTTGCCCAGTGACGTATGGCGACTGGAAGTCATGTCATTCTATGGCGACGCAACTTTTATAAGAAATTTTGCAGTGCGCAAGCACGGAAGTGTACTTTTCAATACATTTCCGCACAATTCTAATATCGGCCATAGGAAGTGAGCACTAGAGAGCCTCTTTTCCTGCTTGGCCTGCAGCCAGAAGGGAAATTACCGCGCATTGCTGCGGGAATCCCTCCACTTTTTTTTCATTGCGGTGCAATGTGGTCATCGCACTGCAGCACTTCCATAATGCCGGTTTTCAGTGTGAAACTGGCCTGAGGATAAACCACACTTGTGTTTTTATTTTTTTAAGCTAGATATATTATACAAAAACGTACAGAGTAAACAAACTATGGAGTAAGGTAACTGGAAGGCAAACAAAGTACTTCTCTTTGAAAAATGGCCGTGGCTTTCACAGACTACAGTTCGTCCTTCATAGGAGGGAAATACATTGACTCTCCTTTCTGTGGTTTTCACTCTTCCACTAAAACCCTTGGAAACTTCATCTTTATATAACCTGTCACAAAAAGTATGAAGTTGAGATCACATGGAAATACCATTGTTTTGAATCAATGTTCAAAGCATTTGTCAGCCTTTCACAAAGTAACATATGCAGAAATCAACCCTACAAAAAAATTGTACCCCACCTTGGAACATTATAGTCCTGTTGGGTCTTCTTTGTTGAGCCCATTGCCACTCAAAAAGTAACAGATGGAGCAGTCAAACACTGATGGACCATGACTTTGGAGTTCAGCTTGTAAGTTGTCCTTGGCTTTTTATCTACCAGTCTCACAATCCTTCTGCCCATTCTGGAGCTCGTTTTCCCCTTTGCAGCCATGTCCCAGGAGGTTGGTTGTTGTCACATGGACCTTCAACTTCTTAATATCTTAACTGTTGCCACAGGAACATTAAGCTGCTTGGAGATGGTCTTACAGCCGTTGCCTTTAACATGCTTGTCTGTAATTTTCTTTCTCATCTCCTCAGACAACTCTCTCATTTGCTTTATTTGAGATATGCTCAGCGTGAGACATATGATGATACCAAACAGCAAAATGACTACCTTTCTCCATTTAAATAGCCTAAATGACCAGTTGCATGATTGGAGATGTGTAACACTAATGACAGAAAACAACTAGTTTGAAAATCACTCTAATCCAGTTAATTATGAGCTTTTAAATTGGTGCCAAGAAATGTGTTCATGCCATTTTAGAATATCTCTTTTCATACTTTCTTTGCTTTACTCACGGACATATCCACAGTGTGCAGGGATACATGGGACAATGGCTTTTCATTTTATCACTTTTCTGATTGCATAAAACACTTCGTCAATGTCCAGTTAAGGTACCAACAAATGTGTTCACACCTGTAATCACCTGTAATATATGTGTCATGTGATTCCTATGTACCCCCCTCCTCCCCATCATGTTCATGATATATTTGAAGTGAAATTCCCTCTCGGTTAAACAAAATTGCTATTAAATGCATCAGTGGTACACAAGTCATTATGAAATTAAATGTTATTAAAAACAATCTTTACATTAAAGTTTGCAGCCTGCTGTGTGTTTCTTAAAGGGGCTGGTCACGGAAATAGCAATATGTTTCATGCAATAAGTCTTTACTCTTTAGTGATCTGTGTAATATACAGACTGGCCAAGTACACAACCCTGATATCTACAAACAGCAGAATGTATTGCTACTCTGAAGATGTACACTGGTTCTAATCGATAAACTGACACATTGGGGTTGATTCATAAAGCCGTGCTACCTCATAGCACTGCCGCGCTATGCTTCGGGTGCGGTTTGCCGTGCATAAAACATTACGCGCACTATAACAAACTTGTGCCGCGTGAACGCACGCAAATGTTTGTTGTAGCGCACGTAAAGTTTTATGCGCTGTAAACTGTGCGGGAAGCATAGTGTGGCTATGAGATAGCATGGCTTTGTGAATCAACACCATGCAGTGCTCACATTGCTGACAGTAAAGATAAGCTACGCATGCATCTGCCTCTGCAGATACAGCAGACATACAACATTTGAAAACAAAACGTTAAAACATCTTTTTGTGTGTATAGATCTGAACCAAGGGGTTGCTTTTATCACCAAGAGTGGAATATCACTTAAATGTCTTCATGATGGAACCGTGTCCTCTGTTTTTTCCTAGAGGAGAGTTTTCACTACTGATAGAGCTGTAAGCTTCACTTCTTATTTAGGCTTTCTTTGTGTGGTCATGAGGTCAAAATGACCACCCACTCCTCTGCCCCTTTTCTCTTCCTCTTTGGTACCTCATCCTTGCATTGCTTTCTGGAAGGGGGCAATGTTCTTTATGAGATGGGATTGTGGCATGGGCTGTTCTGGTCTCCTCTCCTGCAGTGTACTCTGGGAGGGGGTGTGGGATGCCAGTCATCCTTGTTTCACTGTTGACTTGTTCAGGGGCTGTGGCCTATGGAAGAGGGTATAGTTTATGGAAAACATGCCAGTGACTCTAAGGCAGGTACTGCAGGGGTCTTGAGACCAAGTGGCCTAATGACCATGTGAAAAAAAACCTTAAAACAGTGGTATCCGAAACCTTGTTTTAGTTACAGTAATTTTTCTGAGTTGGTTGGGAGGAGGTAGTGCTCCAGGTACATGCCTATGATTGGGCTTTGACTACTTTGAGCATTAATACAAAAATTACTGTGCGTGTTTGTGTGTGTTTTGTAAATTTACTGTGTAGTGCCATTCACCTTGTTTTATTAAATTGTTCTATATGCATTCTAATAAAACAGCTGTGACTCTTTTATATATGCGTTATAACCCTGTGGCTGTATTCTTGTGTTTATCCTATTTATGTCATTAACACCCAGGTAGTATAACGATGAATATTCTCATTTCTAAATTTCACAAAAAGAAAGTAGGGAGAAACTGGAAATGTGTTACAATCTGTTAACTTGACGCTTTACAAATAACTGAAGAAAAACATTTCATTTTAGGTATAAGAAAACACAGGAAACCCTGAGCCAAGCTGGGATGAAAGCATCTGCTGCAATAACTAACGTGGGAAGTGCAATTGGCAAGAAGCTAGGAGATATGAGGTACCTACATTACATGCTTTTATCACTTCATATCCAATCATTCTGTCTTTGGCTATTGTATTTTTTTTTTACTTTTTGGTGTACCAGAAGTCACAAGCATTTAAAATGAAAATGCAATTTGTTGAGGAGAAATATTATAAAGGACTAGCTGAAGACCCGGCATTGCTCGGGTATGTATTTGGTTGTTTTGGGGTCTGGCCACTTTTTCTAACTGACACACTGTCATTCAATCATAGTTTGTGAGCTTTGGGGTCCTTGGAATCAATAATGTGAGAATGGGAGCAGTTTACATTTTCCCATGGAAATCATGCAAACAAATTAGAATGGCTGTTTGAGGCTCATCCCCCTTTTCTGAATTTGAACCTCTGAGGCCTCTGCCATTTTAACAGTGTAAGAATAGCAGCAATTTAAATATTCCCCTTGAAAATCAATAGGTGAATTTTCATTAGCTGTTGTAGGCCCCGCTCACTTTCTTGAATATGAATGGCAGTCACCCAGTGACCAATTGTGCAAAGTTTGACAACCCTGCCATTAAGATTGTAAAAATGGATGCAATTCAAATTTTCACGTGTAAAAATTTGGTTGTTGCTGGCTCCTCTTACTTTTTTCTAACCTTGACACACAGTCATTCAATGCGAAGCGCTCCGGGAGAGGCGGCCCGCTTCCGTCCACGCTCCAGTCCCGAGGTGAGCGGCTCTACGTGCTGGGTCCCCCGGCTATCCCAGGCCGACCTGGGCTCCTCGGCACTGCAGTATCATCACGTTTAGGGGGAAATCTGTCTTATGGTGGTCATACATGGTACAATAAAAACGTTTGATTATCCAGTTTATTCGATCTAAATGATTGAATCAAATGAAAGTTGAAAATATTTTTTTTTTCGATCAAGAAATTTGAACGATTATCCCATTTTTTTCGAGAAAAATTAGATCGGACATGCTGGAAAAATCTTTATATTCGATCTAACGGAATAATCAAACTAAATTATCTAATCGAAAAAAAATGAAAAATTGTACCATGTATGGCCACCTTTAGAGGAGTTCAGTCATAATCCCACAGATGGTAGCTTCGCCCCGTTGGCTCCTCAGCCAAGTACATTCACAAATTACCAAATTTGTGTACTTTGGGGTCCTTGGCATCAATAATGTGAGAATGAAAGCCAAACAAATCTGATTGGCTGTTTGAGAACCTTGCGATTAACAATCTAAGAATGGATACAGTTTACATTTTCCCATTTAAACTGAATGGCTGAAATTTGATTGGCTGTTTTATGCTCTGCTCGCTTTTCCTGAATTTTTAATTTCTGTCACCAAGTGACCAACTCTGCCAAGTTTGGGGACTCTTTTTCTATTGATGTGAAATCTGATTGGCTGTTTGTGATTCCGCCCAGGTGTGCAGGGCAGGGGGGGCATCAGACCCCCCAAAAATATCTTCACAGGTAGTAAGGGACCTGTATACCAAGTTTTGTTGAAATCTGTCAAGATGTTTTTGAGTGATAGCGGCACATACATACAAACATACACACACACGTCCAATTTTATATATACTGTACAGAATAAATGGAAAACTTGATTTCAGCTAGTTTCCATTTTGTGCGCATGAAATGCAGCCAGCTGCAATTAATCATGAATAAATAAACAGGGAGAGGGATTTACATTATAGTCACCTGTGGGTTGCTAAGCAACACACAACACTATCACGTCATGTGCGTGGCCAAACAATCAAGCATTTCCTGTACTCCATGGCTCCGTCCCTCCCAGTTAAAAGACGCTGTTTTCTCTTTCAACGTTAGCTTTCATTAGTACAGTGCATAGCTGCAAGCCCGTAAGGCCTGTCTCCTGACCATAGTTGCTTTGCCTGAATTTTATCTCTTCCTACACTCTTTGCATTTCCCATGCGGGTCACAAATAACAGGCAAAAGATAAATAATTGAAAAGATAATTTTAATAACATTAGCGTACAAAAAAGATGCACAGCACTGCCGTAGGCTAATGCTGGGGATACACGGTACGTTTCTGTACCGTGTATCGACCAGCTGATAATATTCAGCTGGCCCGATCATGCCACTTGACCCGCGGCCGCTCGATTCCCGCCGGCGGACAATGACAGGGAATCGAGCGGCTGATAAGCACCGCCGACGGGGACGAGCGGGGAGTCGATTCGCGCACACGAGCGGGGACGCGGCGGGGGTCGATCCAGCGGCTAATCGGCCGCCGGGTCGACCCATGTATGCCCAGCATTATAGCATTTTTAACCACTTCCCGACCGCCGTATTGACAATTGGCGGCCGGGAAGTGGACCCCGCAAGGACCGCCGTATTGACAAATGGCGGCGGTCATTGTAGGGGCATGGGCGGAGCGATCGCGTCATCCGTGACGCGATCCTCCGCCGGCGCCTGTCTCCGCTCACCCGCCGCAACATCCCGCCGGCCATACGGAAGCGCCGGCGGGATGTTAACCCGACGATCGCCGCATACAAAGTGTATAATACACTTTGTAATGTTTACAAAGTGTATTATACAGGCTGCCTCCTGCCCTGGTGGTCCCAGTGTCCGAGGGACCACCAGGGCAGGCTGCAGCCACCCTATGTCGCACCCAAGCACACTGATTTCTCCTCCCCCTGCCCCAGATCGCCCACAGCACCCCTCAGACCCCCCCTGCCCACCCCCCAGACCCCAGTTTGCACCCAATCACCCCCCTAATCACCCATCAATCACTTCCTGTCACTATCTGTCAACGCTATTTTCCCCCCCCCTGCCCCCTCCTGATCACCCCCCCACCCCTCAGATTCTCCCCAGACCCCCCCCCCTGTGTACTGTATGCATCTATCCCCCCTGATCACCTGTCAATCACCCATCAATCACCCCCTGTTACTGCCACCCATCAATCAGCCCCTAACCTGCCCCTTGCGGGCAATCTGATCACCCACCCACACCGATAGATCGCCCGCAGATCCGACATCAGATCACCACCCAAGCGCAGTGTTTACATCTATTCTCTCCTCTAAACACCCACTAATTACCCATCAATCACCCATCAATCACCCCCTATCACTGTTACCCATCAGATCAGACCCTGATCTGCCCCTTGCGGGCACCCAATCACCCGCCTACATGCTCAGATTGCCCTCAGACCCCCCCTTATCAATTCACCAGGGCATTATTTACATCTGTCCTTCCCTGTAATAACCCACTGATCACCTGTCAATCACCTGTCAATCACCCCCTGTCACTGCCACCCATCAATCACCCCCTGTCACTGCCACCCATCAATCAGCCCCTAACCTGCCCCTTGCGGGCAATCTGATCACCCACCCACACCAATAGATCGCCCGCAGATCCGACATCAGATCACCACCCAAGCGCAGTGTTTACATCTATTGTCTCCTCTAAACACCCACTAATTACCCATCAATCACCCCTTATCACCACCTGTCACTGTTACCCATCAGATCAGACCCTAATCTGCCCCTTGCGGGCACCCAATCACCCGCCTACACGCTCAGATTGCCCTCAGACCCCCCCTTATCAATTCGCCAGGGCATTATTTACATCTGTCCTTCCCTGTAATAACCCACTGATCACCTGTCAATCACCCATCAATCACCCCCTGTCACTGCCACCCATCAATCACCCCCTGTCACTGCCACCCATCAATCAGCCCCTAACCTGCCCCTTGCGGGCAATCTGATCACCCACCCACACCAATAGATCGCCCGCAGATCCGACATTAGATTACCACCCAAGCGCAGTGTTTACATCTATTGTCTCCTCTAAACACCCACTAATTACCCATCAATCACCCCCTATCACCACCTGTCACTGTTACCAATCAGATCAGACCCTAATCGGCCCCTTGCGGGCACCCAATCACCCGCCTACACGCTCAGATTGCCCTCAGACCCCCCCTTATCAATTCGCCAGGGCATTATTTACATCTGTCCTTCCCTGTAATAACCCACTGATCACCTGTCAATCACCTGTCAATCACCCATCAATCACCCCCTGTCACTGCCACCCATCAATCACCCCCTGTCACTGCCACCCATCAATCAGCCCCTAACCTGCCCCTTGCGGGCAATCTGATCACCCACCCACACCAATAGATCGCCCGCAGATCCGACATCAGTTCACCTCCCAAGTGCAGTGTTTACATGTGTTCTCTCCTCCAAACACCCACTAATTACCCATCAATCACCCCCTGTCACTGCTACCCATCAGATTAGACCCCTATCTGCCCCTAGGGCACTCAATCACCCGCCCATACCCTCAGAACGCCCTCAGACCCCAGCCCTGATCACCTCGCCAGTGCATTGCTTGCATCTATTCCCCCCTCTAATCACACCTTGAGACACCCATCAATCACCTCCTGTCACCCCCTAGCACACCTACCCATCAGATCAGGCCCTAATTTGCCCCGTGTGGGCTCCTGATCACTCGGCCAAACCCTCAGATCCCCCTCAGACCCCCTTCCGATCACCTTCCCAGTGCATTGATTGCATCTATTTTCCCCTCTAACCACCCCCTGAGACACCCATCAATCACCTCCTGTCACCCAAGTTAGCGGAAATTGATTTTTATTGGTTTTTTTCACAAAGTGTCATTTTCCGCTAACTTGTGACAAAAAATAAAATCTTCTATGAACTCACCGTACTACTAACGGAATACCTTGGGGTGTCTTCTTTCTAAAATGGGGTCATTTGTGGGGTTCCTATACTGTCCTGGCATTTTAAGGGCCCTAAACCGTGAGGAGTAGTCTTGAAACGAAATTTCTCAAAATGACCTGTGAAATCCTAAAGGTACTCATTGGACTTGGGCCCCTTAGCGCAGTTAGGGTGCAAAAAAGTGCCACACATGTGGTATCGCCGTACTCAGGATAAGTAGTATAATGTGTTTTGGGGTGTATTTTTACACATACCCATGCTGAGTGGGAGAAATCTCTCTGTAAATGGACAATTGTGTGTAAAAAAAATTAAAAATTTGTCATTTACAGAGATATTTCTCCCACCCAGCATCGGTATGTGTAAAAATACACCCCAAAACACATTATACTACTTCTCCTGAGTACGGCAATACCACATGTGTGGCACTTTTTTGCAGCCTAACTGCGCTAAGGGGCCCAAAGTCCAATGAGCACCTTTAGGCTTTACAGGGGTGCTTACAAATTAGCACCCCCCAAAATGCGAGGACAGTAAACACACCCCACAAATGACCCCATTTTGGAAAGTAGACACTTCAAGGTATTCAGAGAGGGGCATGGTGAGTCCGTGGCAGATTTTATTTTTTTTTGTCGCAAGTTAGAAGAAATGGAAACTTTTTTTTTTTGTCACAAAGTGTCATTTTCCGCTTACTTGTGACAAAAATTAATATCTTCTATGAACTCACTATGCCTCTCGGTGAATACTTTGGGATGTCTTCTTTCCAAAATGGGGTCATTTGGGGGGTATTTATACTATCCTGGAATTCTAGCCCCTCATGAAACATGTCAGGTGGTCAGAAAAGTCATAGATGCTTGAAAATGGGAAAATTCACTTTTTGCACCATAGTTTGTAAACGCTATAACTTTTACCCAAACCAATAAATATACACTGAATGGGTTTTTTTTAATCAAAAACATGTTTGTCCACATTTTTCGCGCTGCATGTATACAGAAATTTTACTTTATTTGAAAAATGTCAGCACAGAAAGTTAAAAAAATCATTTTTTGCCAAAATTCATGTCTTTTTTGATGAATATAATAAAAAGTAAAAATCGCAGGAGCAATCAAATAGCACCAAAAGAAAGCTTTATTAGTGACAAGAAAAGGAGCCAAAATTCATTTAGGTGGTTGTATGAGCGAGCAATAAACCGTGAAAGCTGCAGTGGTCTGAATGAAAAAAAAGTGGCCGGTCCTTAAGGGGGGTGAAGCCCACGGTCCTCAAGTGGTTAATGAATGTGGAATTTCACTCGGAGAACTCACAGAAAACGATTAAAGAACTTATAAATGTGCTAAATCTGCCCCAGAGTTTTCCTGATGAATTATGTGTTTATAATCTATTTCTAATTTTGCCCCCTGCAGTGACTACAATTAGCAGTTCAGAGGCTAAATTTTCAAATAGCACATTAAAGAGGCTCTGTATTAAGAAAAACGTCCCCTGGGAGTTACTTACCTTGGGAGGGGGAAGTCTCTGGATCCTAACGAGGCTTTCCCCGTCCTCCAGTGTCCCGGGAATCTCCTACTGCAGCCCCCGAAGTGCAGTGATGTAAATATTTACCTTCTGCGATCCTGCGCAGGCGCACAAGCCGCTCTTCCTTCGGGTGAAGGGGGAAATAGCCGAACCCGATCGATCCGCTCTACTGCGCAGATGCGAGTCCTTTTGCGCCTGTGCAGTAGAGCGGATACGATCGGGCTCGGCTATTTCCACCTAGCCCCGAACGAAGAACCGATACTGTGCCTGCGCTGGATCACAGCAAGGTAAATACATCAACCTTGTCAGGCTTGTCGGGGGAGGCTTCGGGGGAGTCAGCGTTGGATTGCCTGCAGCTACAGGGATGGGGGAAGCCTCACTGGGACCCTGAGGCTTCCCCCTCAAGGTAAGTACCCCCGGGTACGTTTTTTAATACAGAGTCTCTTTAAGAAAACCAAAACTCTAGGTATAAAGCACTGTGTTGAAGTAAAAATCAAGCAATAAAAGGAGTAGGGGTGTTAACTATTTAGAGTGATTGAGAAATGAGCGACTTGATAAGGCAAAAGAAAAAGATGTTTTTCCGCTTTACATAATAGCAATTCTTGCTTTTGCCTGGCATGTGGCCTTACTCATTTTTAAGTAAAAACGTCTTAAGCGTTATTTGAATGATATATTGGTTTATTCCTTGACCATTCACTTGCATAATTTTACTTTTAAAACAAATGAGAAGGCTAAAGAGTGTTTATCATATTTGTTTTTACTACTTGATAACACTGTGATGATTTTATTTCTTTTGCTGCAGATCACATTCTATTAGGTAAGAATATTCTCTTATTCAGAATAATGTGTGCTATATCAAAAAGTATGTAGAGCTTATTCACACATGTATGTGTCATGCAGCTAAAGTGCTTCAGCAACAACAGCATGTTTACACGAGTGTTCTAACTTTTTTACAGAGGTTTATAATCCATACATTTTCTGCTGTCAACACAGAAGGTGGATATTGCTATAGCGGTGTTTACACTTTTCGTTTTCAAAAGCCAAAATAGTTGTTCATGATTGTTTCAGTGGTGCTGTATGGATAGTATAAGCTACCCAACAAAACTGGACTAGACTTATTATCAGTTGTCTATTGTTAACTGATTGGAATTCCCTCACCACCCAGATCTTTTCAGACTGTAGCAATGTTTTCTGAGTTTTGTGAATTATGGGATCATGTATTGACCTTTCACCACCTCCCACTATGTTAAAACTAACACCTAAAAGCAGATGTTTTAAAAAAACATCCAACCCAGGCTTGTTGGCTCACGTGTAAGATCTACACTGGACCTGTGTGTATATTAATGGAGTTGCCTAAGTAAATGAGAACTACACCAAGAGTTTTTTTTATACATTATGTGAGACTCATGACAAGAATTAAAGTATGTTTACAACTGAGTATATGCACAGGCAACAGGTAACTACATTGCACAGATTCCTAAATGTTTGAATATCTTAAAAGTGTGCAAATTATGCTGCTGTGTAGTTTTTATTTATTTTTGTGCACAATGAAGTTGTCCATCGCTGGGGGTGAGTTGATCCTCCAGGCAGATCACTTGCCCATCGCAGGTCGGGTGCCTATGTACATATGCTGATTATCAGCTAAGGTGGTCGTTATCAGCGGACTCAGCCGACTTTAGTCAAGTTTGTGTATGAGGCTTCAGTGCCATTGTTTACTGAGTAAACCAACCAATAACAGGTCCACTGAGATCCCTGACCTTGCAACTGCTCCACTGTGTTCTAAAGCTTCACCTAGGACAAAAAACAATACATTGGGTGTTCTTTCTTCAGTTGGTATAAACTAAATTAAAGACAGCAACTCAGTAAAAATTGCTGGATTGGGAAACTAATAAACAGTATAGCGCACATAGTGGCAGCATTTCCTAGGGATTACTATCAGCGCATGTTTGACTACTATCTTTAATGAAACACAGGTATCCTGATAAGAATGGTACTAACTAACTTGTGCTTTTACCTGGAGGGATGTGGATGTTACCTTCATTTCAGGACTTGCTACTAATGCATCAGTACCCTTGATGAAAACTGTGGCCTGATTATGAAGGATTTCCAGGTCAGCGATCATGGGAATTAAGTAATGCTGCAAATCTGGCCTGGCATTATTAAATGGTAGCATTTATTTGGAAGCCTTTGGATGGAATCAAACAGTAGCAGGAGTGGTTGAACTGTTAGTGAATCCCTATTTGTTTGGGCTCTGGCCCAGCATAAACGCAGGCCAGTTTTGTAGCATTATATAATATCTCCATCATGGCCTTAGTAAATTAGACCCACAGTGTACTGCCATACCCATCAATATCTTATTCACTCTTACAAGTAATGTTAATGTTTTTATATGCTGACAAAATGCTTTGTACAGCAGATTGCAGCACTGTGCAGTAGACGCATTTGTCTCCTAAGCCTAAATGACATGCTTTGTATGTTGTACTATGAATTGTTTGAAAAGCTGTGTTAATACATCATTTACTGAGTTTCTTCTCCTTGTGACAATGCTTACAATGGCAGCTATTCTATCCGTCACTCTATAAGCATGCCAGCAATGAGGTAACTATACTGTGATTTTGCATGCCGCTCAGTGCTAGGTGTGTTTAGTCTGCTGTGTTCAGTTCATTTTACACGTTAATAAACCATTGTATGTGTATAGCTATATGCAGTTATGTCACATTGTGCTCCTTATTAAGGATTCCTAATCGATTAGCATTAAAGACAAACTCTGGTTTTACACAGAGGAAAAAATCTTTCCATGGTATACATATTGCAAAATGTCACAAGACCCTTACCTACGTCTGGTCTGTAAATACTGAGATAGCCCAACCCACTTGCTCAATAGCTAAATCTGTGATAGTTGTTAGTATGCTCCTTAAGGCCCAGAACCCTCTAAAAAGCGCAAAGCGCTATCGCAATGGCTAGTGATTTGTGATAACGTTTTTTAAGCGATTTTGGGAGCGAATTCCCTGCTACTGTACAATTCATTAGAATGGAAATGCTCCCAAAATGCTGCATGTCCTGCGATTGCAATTTCCTTAATCGCAATCTCTCTAGTGGAATCTGTCCCATGCATTTACATAGCAAAAGGACATAATGATCCGCACCACCTTCAGCAATGAATCTTCATTTATTGGTATAAAAAGACATACAATTAAAATATAGAACTACAGTATAGGGCAAGACAGTCCACTGTAAAGGGCTACCTGCCCATCTTCAAGTTGCCCAGTTCTAAACGTTGCACACATCAATACAGACATATATACACAGTGTGTCCAATCAGAAGAGACATGCAAATGCGAGGACTTGATGGGGAACTGCTAATTTAAATGTGTAAACCATGCCCACAATAGAAACAAACCCTCTGATTGGTTGCAAGCATTACTATGTTTACACTTAGCAATAGCTTTCCCAAAACGATCAGGATGGTATAATGATCATAATAGATACCTGCATAGCATTCCCTAATATTAAAAATTCGTAGGAGGCAGGAACAGGCGCCAAAAATTGTGTATAGCTATGCCAGATTACACTTACCCTTCGGCATCAAGTTAGTCTCTTCACCGTGAAGCACCATGGGAGAAGGCCGACCAATCAGTGTTGTCAAAGGCGACCGCCGCCGGCAAGCACTCGAATGCCGACCTATCAGAGACGCTGCCTACAGGGAGAGACATCACCCAATGAGCGTCACTGCAAACGGACGCCGGCATATTATAATGGAAAACCGCCGACCTATAACAAGACCGCTATGTCCATAGGGGCGGGACAAAGGTTGTAAACAAAACAACGTCATTAAAAATCTACGGAGCCGATCAGTTCGCCGCATACAACTACATGGCCCACATAAAAGCAAGGCCAACCAATCCCAATAGGGGAACACCCCTAAAGGCAGTTATCCAAACAGGTTATTCCTGTTTTCTGATGATGATGGGTTCACGGACATCTGGGCCAAGATATGGAACAAGGCCTCCTTTGATTCTATGGTCCATATGATTTCAAGAATACATCAGGAGCTTCCGAGGTTAGAGGTGAAAATGAGTGCCTTAGAATCTGAACTGAAAGAGATCCTCACAGATAGTGAATTTCAAGCTCATCTAGACTCTGCGGAAGCTAAAATGAAAAATTTCTCTGAATCATTAGAGGAGACAAAGAGATCTAAGTTTAAACGTGACCAAGGTGACTACACTGGTGGTTATGTTTATAGCTGGCAGAAACGAGTATCGGCCAATACCAGAAAATCTTATGCACCTAGAAAAGGGAAAAAACCCAGAAAACCTAAGTCTGGGAATACACGGAGCGATCTGGCGGCTCGATTAGCCGCCGGATCGACTCCCGCTGTGTACCTGTGCGTCCCCGCGGCCGCCCGGATCGATTCCCGCTAGACCCCGCGGGAGCTTCCTTATCTGCCGCTCGATTTCCGCTATTGTCCGCCCACGGGTATCGAGCGGAGAATCGATCCGCGCGGTGATCGGACCTGTTGGAAATTATCAATCGAGCCGTCAGCGGCTCAATTGATAAGAAAAAAACACACCGTGTATCCCCAGCATAAGGGTAATAAAAATCCTACCAAATCATCTGGGGTGGAATCTTCAGGTGGAGAGGCCTCTAGCTCTGATTTTTTGTCATCGAGAGATCCTTCTCCAGATACAGGAACCACAAGACCAGACGTGGTGGCAAGAAACATACATACCACTGATCAGAACATACATACCACTGAAAAGAATATCTGTTTTTCCTTTTGATGTTGCATGTATAAAGCTGTCTGTACCACCAGCTTGCAAACTAACAGGATATAAGCCCGACGAAGGCTGCAAGGCCGAAAGCTTGCTTATTTTGTTCATTTTTAGTTAGCCAATAAATGGTATCATCCTGATTTAAAAATTCTTGCCATACAATTGAGGAAGAGATAGACGCTCCATCAGTTGTTGTGAACATCTCACAATATGAACTTACACCTTCTGAGAAGAAATTTCTAGAATATGGACTTTCCTTTAGTCCTACTTTTTTTCCAGATTTTTTTACACTGGATATTGAACTAAATCGTTTTTTCAGAACTTTAAAACTCAAGATTTTTTCTGCATTCCCTGCCCTGATGCAGTTTTCAATTTTTCAGCACCTGCTAATGTAGATAGTTTATCTCTTAGTGAGTTGGGCCTTAGAAATAAAAGCGCATTTACCCCAAATAGTCATCCAGCTATTGATTTACCCCAAATAGTCATCCAGCTATTGATTTATTTATGAAGAGAGTTGGGGATGACCTTAAGAAGGTAGACAGATCTGTAAGAACAGGCCAAATATCGATTAACCACAATTTGAATAGCATAGGAAGGGAGGCATTGAGAACATAACCTCAACATTATAATACGTCCAGCTGATAAGGGGGGGTAGTAGTGATTCTTGATAGAGATTATTATATTCGTGAGGTTTATTGTCAACTGTCGAACGGGGCAGTGTACAGGAAATTGGATGGCAATCCAATTTTGTCGATTATTGGGAGGATCGAAGCCATTGTGAATGAGGCAATGAATAAAGGCCTAATTTGTGACGATCTCTTTAAGTTTTTGATTAATCGACATCTGTCAACTCATTACTGTACACTCTCCCCAAAACTCATAAAAATCTTTTCTCTCCTCCAGGTCGACCTATTGTTGCTGCTACTAATTCCATTTTTTCCCTTTTAGCTTGTTTTCTCGATCGGATCTTACAGCCATTTGTTGTTGGTCTACCCTCTTATATTAAGGACACGGGAGCTTTTTTGAGTGAGATACACAAGTTTGAAGACATAGACGACCAGTGTTTGCTAGTTACTTTAGATGTGGAGAGCCTCTACACCTCCATCTCTCATGATGGAGGTGTGGAGGCTGTGGAGCATTTCCTCTTTACATCCTCTGATTATGATGACCCACAGAGATCCTTTTTACTCTCTTTATTGAATATCATTTTGAGGGAGAATTATTTTCTTTTTGATGGCCATTTTTATCTGCAGTGCAGGGGAACGGCAATGGGGTCGAGTGTGGCTCCCGTTTATGCTAACCTCTTCATGGGACTTTATGAGGAGGCTTTTGTATATACCTCTTCTTTATTTCAGAAATATGCAAGATGTTGGTTTCGCTATATTGATGATGTTTTATGTTTGTGGGCGGGGCAGCACTCGGCCTTGGTCTAATTTGTCGATTCCCTGCACTGCAGATGTTCTGAAATCAGACTAACCATTAATAGTGATTGGTCGCGTATTTCCTATTTGGATACTCTTGTGATGAAGGAGGGAGGGAAATTAGTGACCGATCTGTATCGTAAAGAAACAGATAGAAATGCCATACTCCATTATAAAAGCTTTCATCCCCAACATATGATACATAATATTCCATAATATTCTGATAGGTCGGCGTTCGAGTGCTTGCCAGCGGTGTTCGCCTTTGACCAAACTGATTAGTCGGCGTGTCCTTCTCCCATGGTGCTTCACGTTGAAGGGACTAACTTGATGCCGAAGGGTAAGTTTAATCAGGCATAGCTATACACATTTTTTGGCGCCTGTTCCTGCCTCCTACGGATCTTTAATATTAGGGAATGCTATGCAGGTATCTATTATGATCATTATACCATCCTGATCGTTTTGGGAAAGCTGTTGCTGAGTGTAAACATAGTAATGCTTGCGACTAGTCAGTGGGTTTGTTTCTATTGTGGGCATGGTTTACACATTTAAATTAGCAGTTCCCCATCAGGTCCTCGCATTTGCATGTCTCTTCTGATTGGACACACTGTGTATATATGTCTGTATTGATGTGTGCAATGTTTAGAACTGGGCAACTTGAAGATGGGCAGGTAGCCCTTTACAGTGGACTGTCTTGCCCTATAGTTCTATATTTTAATTGTATGTCTTGTTATACCAATAAATGAAGATCCATTGCTGAAGGTGGTGCGGATCATTACGTGCTTTTGCTATCTTTGGATCCTGTGGTGCCCGGGATTTGTTTTTCCAGCACACCTGCCATTCCAGATTGGATGGCTGGCCAAAGAGTGCAACTTCATCTATAGAGCCATCCATTTACATTGGCAGAGCATTTAGGGAAATCGCTAGCGATTGAAAGCGATCCCTAAATGCTCAAAAAAAAACCCACTCTTGTGGGTTCCAGGCCTTAAACTAGACCTGAACTCTTATACAGGACAGAAGGAAAACATAGAGAAATGCATATATTTAGAGAGTTTAGCCTGTCTAATTCGCCCTCATCTGTGACCAATCACAAGTTGTAATTTGATCTCTCCCCTTTGTCAGCTTATGGCCACAGCAGATAAGCTAATTTGAAAGCACAGGATGTTAACAATATATCTGCTTCCATGAAAGCAGGAAGTAGACACACTGCAGATGTATTGCACTGCAGGTTATTATGCTGTTGCGTATCTTTTAGAGCAGAAAGGAAGTTCTGAGTTCAGATCTTCTTTAACCTCCTTGGCGGTAATCCCGAGCTGAGCTCGGGGTATGCCGCCGGAGGTCGCCGCTCAGGCCCTGCTGGGCCGATTTTCGTTCTGAAAAAAGCAGCACACGTAGCCGGCACTTTGCCAGCCGCGTGTGCTGCCTGATCGCCGCCGCTCCGCGGCGATCCGCCGCGTGCAGCGGCGAAAGAGGGTCCCCCAAGCCGCCCGAGCCCAGCGCAGCCGGAACAAACAGTTCCGGCCGGCGCTAGGGGCTGGATCGGGCGGCTCTGACGTCAGGACGTCGACTGACGTCCATGACGTCACTCCGCTCGTCGCCATGGCGACGAGGAAAGCGAAACAAGATAGGCCGCTCGTTGCGGCCTATCTTGTTACTTTCGATTGCCGGAGGCGATCGAAAGTACGCTTCCGGAGCGCCCTCTAGTGGGCTTTCATGCAGCCAACTTTCAGTTGGCTGCATGAAATATTTTTTTTTTAATTTAAAAAAAACCACATTGCAGCCTCCCTGGCAAAATAAATAAACCGCCAGGGAGGTTAATCCCAATAAGTCAGTGTATAAATGCAGGAAGAAACACTGTGGCTCTGGCATTTCCCTTACATGTCACAGCAATCCCTCCAACATAACTGTCCTCCAACATCAAATTCCCATTTCATGTTCCGGCAATCCCCCCACCATAACCCCCCCTTCATTCTCAGTCCATGTCCTAGCAATCCCTTCTCAACATGGTCCCCTCCCCCAACATAACATACCTTTTCTCCACCATATTCCTGCAATAATATTACACCCCCTTTTGAAACCACAATGCAAATAAGTGCATATGTCTGCAAATGTTCTACTGTAATCAGTTTAATTCTTATGACTGCACATGTTTTGTGAGAACCACTGCAATAAGAATTCCTGGAACATTGTTATTAATATTGACTTATATAGTGCCAACATTTTCCACAGTGCTTTACTATGTAATTACAAGTCATAGGTACACAACACAAAGGAAGTAGAACATAAGTATGACAATTAATACAAAATGTGCTCTGACACAAAAACAGCAGGGAAGGCAGCCCTGCCCTTGAGATCTTACAAAGCAAGTCAAAAGGTAATCATCAAATTATTGTTATACACTGATCAGCCACAAAATGAAAACTTGTGTGTGGGTGTGACTAACATTTCTGTCAGCAAGTTATGCAGAAATTCAACAGGTCATCATTACTTTGTACTCTTATAAACACAAGAGTAGCAGTGGATGCCAGTGAAACACTAGTCTTCAGACCTACATTTTTAATCTTTGAAACAAAAATAAGAATGTGGAATTCTGGGAAAGTCCTATTTAGGATCAGTTTGAATAGGAGAAATACCCATCAAGCCATTAATTACATACCTAGCAATGATCTAATAGAATTGTTTCTGTTTGTGTAAACACTGAGAATTGCATTCTATACATGTGGGGAGAAGAATATTCTGGAAAAGGGTCTGACTACTATCATCAAAGATGCAAAGGATTATATTTGATTTCCAGTCATAGCCGGCTGCAGAGTACAATGCGAAGGTAATGCAGATAACATAAAAAATCACCAAATGGCCTGTGCAGAGTTTATGTGGGCACAAGCAGAGTTTCCTGAATGAATACATTGGTGTTCATGGTGTTTCTCTTACATAACGTGAAAGCTGCATGCTCAGTTTAGCAGTACCCGAGAGCTCACAGAATAACGGACACATATAGCAGCAAACACACGCATTGAGAACAAGTCGCGCAGAAAAGAAGACGTGACTCATTAAGCAACTTATTATGCAAAACAATTACTGTGTAACCTTGCTTTAGCGATAACGAGGACTAAAATACGTAGTATCTAATAATACCATTCACCTCCACAGTGTCAGACAACATAATTGTACTCTGTGAGTTTAATTTGCTGTGGTAACATGAAAATAAGAACAGGATTTAAATTTAGCAGTGAATGAAAAGCTTTACTGATCCAACGAGAGCAGCCAAGTGGGGCGTCTGTTCTTATAATTCAACTACGGGTGCCAATTGTGTAGGGTCTGGTTGGGGAGGGGGGAGGTGCAAGTCCTAGAACACTTCTCTTCCTGAATTGCTCCGTTTTCCTCAGCTTGGTAGTTGTGGCCCTCATACTCTGGATACTGCAGATGTATTTGGCAGGTCCTTTGATATAGTAAAACTTTACTAATTCCAAATAGCAGCTGTCCAATGCAATAGGTAATTACAGTAAAAACTATTTTGCTGTCTAAGGCCTTGTTCACATTATAAATCACCAGTGCTATCACAAGCGCTGAGCGATTTATGGAGCGATTTTCTAAGCGTTTTACGCTTAGAAAAGTGCTTTTGTGTAGCAATGTTTTTACTACTTCCTGACGTTAGTCAGGAAGTCAACTCTTTGCCCCAGAAATGAATATATACAATGTATTTATTCATTAAAAGTGCTCAGAAAATCGATTTTCAAAGCGCTTTTTCAAACGCTTAGCGATTTTCCTATCTTTTCTATTGAATCGCAAACACTCAGAAAATGGTGCAGGACCCGCGTTTGCGATTCGATAGAAAGCTCATCACTCATGTGAGAACACTCACATAGAGCAACATTGTAGAAGTGCTTTTAAAGCGATTTTAAAAATCGCCAGCGCTTACAAAAACGAAATCGCTCCAAGTGTGAACAAGCCCTAACACAGTTCTGAGAGCAAAAACTTATCAGTTTTTCTAATTTGGTGCAACATAGCTTTACATTCTAGCCTTTAGCACCTCGCTAAGTTGACTAAACAGCACAGTAAAACCATATTCATCAATTTTATTATCCAAAAAGGAAAAATGCTCATGTCTCAGAGAAACAAATAGGGCACTATCTAGGATGCTACCCTGGAGTCTGATCACCCCCCAGTAGTTTGTCATCCCTCCTTGTTCCTGCAGCGATTGGCTCTCTCCCCTCACTTGGAATAATGCTGGTGTAATGTGACATTTTCCTGCCATCCTCACTGTGCTGTGAGTCATCACCCCCATGCACAGTGTATTGTGAAGAACGTTACTCCCAAATTTTCTAAATCTTAGGCCTCCTACACCACGCAAATTTTGAGGGTAAGGAGGGGATCGTTCAAGCTACCTCTGTACTAATTTGCAACCCCCGAGCTATGCTGGTTCACAAGATAGGTGTGTACGCCATATTCTTGGTAGCCAGCAGTGCTGAGGGATGCAGTGAGTGTGTGTGTGTGTGGGGGGGGGGGGGGGGGGGGAGTCTCCATAACCTCATAATTTTGGGAGTATAGGAGTCCTAGCTGTAGATATATCAGCAGCCTAAGCTGATATGTACTGCATGCAGAGCACGATGACATAGCAAGAGAGAAAGGATCCTGTTGAACATGCACGCACAAAAATGCGTTGATGTAGCCATGGCCGAATTTCAGTCAAGGCCACATAGGCCATGGCCTAGGGCACCAGGAAGCAAGGGGCGCACTGCAGGCTGGCCCACTTATGCAGTCAAGCTGCCAAACATGTGAACTGGAGCAGTCAGGCAAGTGTGTGGGACTCAGGGGCAGTAAACGTGGGCAGCTTATTGTGTGTGACCTAAGCTGTCACTCATCATCACTGTCAGCCGCTCCTCGAGTCCAGCTCCACCCTCCAACCAGCTCCAATCTATCAGAGTGGAAAGCATAGATTTGTCTCATAAATGGCATAAAAATTATAACCATTCTGATCATTTCCGATGTAATCGATTTACACAGCAGATTGATAAAACGATTGACAAATTGGTCATTTGTAGTTGATTAGCACCATGAACACTGTCCAATCCAGTCAATTGGAAGGTTAATTGTTTAGTAAAATTGCATAATTAATAACCATCAGTGATTACTGGGACCAATAAAAGTGTGTCTGTAGTAGGGGGTTTGCTGTTTGGCAAGGTGCGGGTGGTGATAGTGGCCTTGGGCGGTAAATAGTACAAATCCGGCCCTGGATGTAGCAGCAAAATGTGATGGGCAGCAGAGAGTGTCATTACACTAGGCTCTTGTCTTGGCATGTACCTGGTCCCAGCTTTACAACATCATCAAGCCGGGACCTGACACATGCCAACACAAGAGGGGAGCTTTTACTAAGGAAATGCTATTTAGACACCTCCTATAGCCATGCATATTTTTTAAACCACACCCTTCCATAATAATAAGGCAACTCATTATGCTCATTGTACTTGTTTAAAGTAATGTAGCCAGAGGTTGGAAATACAGCCAGGAAGCTAGCATTGTGGGACAGGAGGACAAGGTGACCAAAGTGACAGCTTTAACAGCTATAAGATTACTAGAAATGATCAATGAGATGCTCATGTTTCTGACTAGATATACATTTTGTTGCAATTGTGTGTAGCTAGACCAATCAAATCAAGATGCTGCCAATTCCGTCTGAACTAATTTCTTTAATGCGAAGACTAGGTTTACACTGGCAACTGATAACAGATAACTGATCAGTTGTTCTGCGCTTTCTCTTTCAGTTGCTGGGTGTTTTCATCTGCTTTTATATGTATTGGGTCCACATCGGACACAAAAAGGCTGCAGGCAGTGCATTGTGAAAAAGATTTCAGTATAATGCATGGCATTCCTTCTCATGCACTACATATCAGTTGCCCATTGAGTTACAGCTGACACCAACTGATTCAATGTAACCCAGCCTTAAAGGGAAGGTTCACGGTCCCTAAAAAAAAATAAAATTGCTAATCCACTTACCTGGGGCTTCCTCCAGCCCATGTCAGGCAGGACGTGCCCTCAGCGCAGCTCCGCAGGCTCCCGGTCTCCTCCGGTGGTGCACCCGACCTGGCTAGGCCGGCTGCCAGTACAGCCCGGAGGACGTCCGATGACGTCAGTGCGCCCGCGTGAGGCGCATTTTGGAGCGCAGAAGAGCCCGACCTGGCAGCTGGCCTGGTCGGGTGCGCAACCGGAGGAGACCGGGAGCCTGCGGAGCTGCGCCGAGGGCACGTCCTGCCTGACACGGGCTGGAGGAAGCCCCAGGTAAGTGGATTAGCATTTTTTTTTTTAGGGACCGTGAACCTTCCCTTTAAAGGCATGATATTCTAGGCAAATATAAATGTGAAGTATTACTTGGGGGAACATTTCAAATGTTTATTGTGTTCTCTTTTTTGTCTGAGAGGAGGTTCCGTTCCTATTAATTTACATATTGTCATCCATTATAATAAGTACTTTTCTGAGTTTTAACTTGTTCAAGTACGGTAATTGTATTCATAGAAATTGCCAAGGCAGAGAAGGAAAGAGAGCTACTAACGATAGATCCTCAGCAGTGCTGTACTAATTACATAGGCACACTGTTTCTAGCTGTTGACAGAGCTACTTGGAAGAAGCTTGTAAAAGCAATAAATAAGTAGCTGTAGCTTATATAGTTCTGTAAACTGATGGAGGAACAATGGTATAATAATGTCAGAAACGTACATATTCTTGCCGGACTGTAGATACCGTAGTTAGACAGAACTCTTATGTTCATTATTGACTTCAAGACTGCTCTTGATGTCTTACAATAGCTATTCTTTAGCCAGCCAATGGTTAGAGGTCAGGTTGTGTAGGCCAAAGTCTAGGAAAGTAACATTTTGTATTGTGGCAGATACCACATTCGTTCCCATGTAAGTTGTTCGATAGCGAAATGCTGCTTAAACAGGATATCAAAATGTGTGAGGGTTGAACTACAGTATAGCCTTTTTCAGATCAGATTTGTAACTTGACTAATTAGCCAGCAGTTTAATTATATCCCACTCGTTCCTTGAAAGCACTGCCTAAACAATAGTATGGATATATGTTCACATCTCTACACTCCCCCGTAGCATGCGCGCACACGAACAGGGAGCGACAGCTGTCCACACGTCTCGCCAGAAAGGCAGAGACGCGGCGGAAGCTGTTTGTGAATGGAGCATCCCCCGGCCGGATGCTCCATTCACTCGCGTAGGTCTCCTGTCGCTAGCCCGCGTACTCAAGCGGGACTAGCGACAGTTCCGGCGAAGTCACGGCGACAGCTGTAGCCGGCGATTGAACGTGTCAATCGCCTGGCGACAGCTCCGACGGGCGACGGTTTCGGGGCGCGCGCGTTATACACACGGGCGACCTGTCGCCGCAACACGTGCGTGCCACGTGGCTGCGGCGCCGGCCGTACCCCGTGTGTATGAGCCTTAAAAGAGACCACATTAACCAAATGCAATTTCTACAGTGTATGTTTCTGGATAAAAGATGTGTAGCTTGCCATTGGGTCAGACAAATGCACTTCCTGCCTATTTGGATTGGTCCAGTTCCAAGCAACATTCAATTTTCATGCAATCTGGAATCAGCAACATCTCACAGAACATTTCTAAGCCAAATCTTTAGGAGAGTAAGTAAGGAGGGTGGATTAAAAATGGACTGCAACTCCTGCCATTTATAAATACCCCTCATGGTTCAGTGCACTACTCTGCCTTGTGGCCTTACGTAGCAGAGGGGTTGGGTGGTACATTTAGAAGTGTCTGTTGGTGACATGGCTATACTTGGGGGAGGTGTACTGGGGATACATGACCATACTAGATGTTCTGTTGGGGTGCATGACTATATGGGGGGGGATTATTGGGGGCACATGGCTATATGGGGGGGCTATTGGGGCACACAGCCGTACTGTGGAGTGGCGATTTGGAGGACACACTGCCTATTTATAACTGGAGGACATGCTGCTTCAATGTGTTATCTAGGAACAAGTCTGCCTGGATAATTGTTATTTTTGTGATGTGCTATTCAATTGTGTTGTTTTTTTCAGTCTGCATTTATAATACATGCTTATGTCTAATTGTCTTTCTTAGGTGACATATCCAATTCATTTAATTGTGTTATTGGGGATTATGCTACCCAATTATGTTATTTGTAATGAGGGCTCCCGGTTTATCTAGAACTGACAAAAGCTCAAATTTGGCTTTAGGTGATTTTTTTCGACTGAACATTCTCCAAGTGTAGCGAGTCCTCATTTTTAGGTAGGAGTTGTAATAGGAAGACTTAGGCTGGATGCACACTTAGCAGTGTGGGAACCATCGCTGTTTTATGCATATGATTTGTGCGTTTGTATTGTGTTTTCCATGCATTTTGCGTTCTTGTTTCCGCACATGCGTTTTTTTGCGTTTTGCACATTTTAATGCGTTTGCTGTTCGCATATACAAAACACATATGCATTTTCCTGTTTTTCTTTTGTGTTTTATGCAAATCACTAGGAAGACAAAAGGAAGCAGAAATACATCAGAAAATATTATTTAAAGAAAAAAACATATAAAAAACGCATGACATTGTGTCACCATTGACTTTCATTATGTGCGTTTTTGAAAAACATGCAACAAAACCAGCGTTTTTAAAAACGCATATTATAAAACGCATACAAAACGCATATGCATTTTTATATGCATTTTTTGATGCGGCCCATTGACTAACATTGCATGCATAATCGCTGCGTTTTCCGCAACGCTAGCGTTTCTACTAAGTGTGTTCCCAGCCTTAGGAAGGAGGATTTAATTCCCCTGGATACAGGGCTCTCAGGGACACTGCTCTGTGATGGTGGATGCAGACCCATCATATGCCGTCAGGTTAGGCACCACCACATGAACACAGGCTCACAAAAACTGAAATACGTAATATATCTTACTTATTAATCAGAACTCACCTCTACTCCTCTAACTACATACAGTGAATGGGCACTAGCATGTTTCCTGTGGACTACAGCACAATGCACATTTATTACTTTAATAATGCTACATTTTCCTTGTTCTCCCAGGAATTCTCCTACATTCAAATCCTTCGAGGAGCGTGTTGAGAATACAGTAACTTCAATTAAGGTAAGAGGGTAGCACTGATGATTATTAGGTAACAATGGACACCTTATTTTTGGATAATATGGGGAAAGAACAGAACTTGTGTAAGACAGTTTGTCTGTGTCCAGGGGTTGAGTGGTGCGTGGACGTGGGTGAACGGCGTCCACTTACTATTTCCAGAGAGTGGACGCCGTTCACCCTGCCATGTTCGGAGGGGAGCAGTGCAGTGGAAGGAGAGCTGTGAGCAGCGGTGGGGAAGGGGGGCCATCTCCCCCCCCCCATCCCTCACCTTAGGGTGCTCTCCTTCCCTCGCTCTCCCCTCCTGAAGTAACGTGCGGGCAGCCGGCAGGACTTACCTCTCCTCGTTCTGGCGCCGGATCTGCGTGCCGCTGCTCTGGACCAGACCAGACTTGCGGCACGCAGATCCGGTGTTCCGACGAGGAGGAGAGGTAAGTCCTGCCCGCTGCCCGCACGTTACTTCAGGAGGGGAGAGCGAGGGAAGGAGAGCACCCTAAGGTGAGGGATGGGGGGGGGGAGATGGCCCCCCTTTCCCACCGCTGCTCACAGCTCTCCTTCCACTGCGCTGCTCCCCTCCTGCTGGGGGACACCTGACTACCTATTCTGGGGACATATACCCCTGCCTACATATACTGGGACATATACCCCTGGCTACATATACCCCTGGCTACATATATACTGGGCACATATACCCCCTGACTACATATACTGGGCACATATACCCCGACTGCATATACTGCGCACATATACCCCCTGACTACATATACTGGGCACATATACCCCCTGGCTACATATACTTTGCCCATATACCCCTGGCTACATATATACTGGGCACATATAACCCCTGACTACATATACTGGGCACATATACCCCCTGACTGCATATACTGCGCACATATACCCCCTGACTACATATACTGGGCACATATACCCCCTAGCTACATATACTTTGCCCATATACCCCTGGCTACATATATACTGGGCACATATACCCCCTGACTACATATACTGGGCACATAGACCCCCCTGACTACATATACTGGGCACATATACCCCTGGCTACATATACTGGGCACATATACCCCTGGCTACATATACTGGGCACATATACCCCCTGCCTACATATACTGGGCACATATACCCCCTGCCTACATATACTGGGCACATATACCCCTGACTACATATACTGGGCACATATACCCCTGGCTACATATACTAGGCACATATACCTCTAACTACATATACTTGGACATATACCCCTGACTACATATACTGGCACATATATACCCCTGGCTACATATACTGGCACATATATACCCCTGGCTACATATACTGGGACATATACCCCTGGCTACATATACTGGGACAGATACCCCTGGCTACATATACTGGGGACATATACCCCTGGCTACATATACTGGGCACATATACCCCTGGCTAAATATACTGGGCACATATACCCCTGACTACATATACCCCTGGCTACATATACTGGGCATGTATACTCCTGGCTACATATACTGGGGATATATACCCCTGGCTACATATACTAGGCACATATACCTCTGGCTACATATACTGGGGACTACTATACTCATGGCTACTTATACTGGGGACACCTATAGACCTGGCTACCTATGCTGGGGGTACTTATTTTGGGGGAACTGCTGTCAGATTATCTGCATTCTTGTGGAACCGCTGTTATATATTTTGGGGAACAGCTGCCAGATTATGTGTATGTTAGGGGAACGGCTGCTGCCAGATTACGTGTATTGTGGGGAACAGCTGCTAGATTATGTGTATTTTAGGGGAACGGCTGCTGCCAGATTACGCATACTGCTGCCAGATTGTGTATGTTTTGGGGACCACTGCTGCTATATTATATGTATTTTGGGTGTTACGTGTATTTTGGGTGATCCGCTGCTAGGTTTCGCGTATTTTGGGGAACTGCTTCCAAATTATGTGTATGTTGGGGGAACTGCTGCTGCTGCCACATTATCTATTTTGGGGGAACCACTGCCATATTATCTGTATTTTGGGGGAACCACTGCCATATTATCTGTATTTTGGAGTAACTTCTATCAGATTATGTGTCTTTTTGGTGAAATGCTGTCAGATTACATCTATTTTGGGGGGATACACTACGGCAGCGCTCCAACTTCCCCGGCAGACCTTTTACATCACTGCTAAGGTCATGTATATTTGGCCCCACCCATGACCACGCCCACATTATGCTTGACCACGCCCATTATTGGCGCGCCGCGCTACGCGCAGCACAGGGGTTTCCCAGGTGAGTCTCCTCACCTCTTTTCCCAGGACTAGACCCCTGTCTGTGTCCCTAGCCGACACTCAGGAAAAAAAAGGAGGTTAATGTTAGATTTTTTTTTCAGTTGTCACCAAATAAGATTTGGGATATATCTGTTAATAAAGTGACTATTCCTGTGACAGCTTTCAAAGGTTGGATCCTCTGTTCTCATTAGGTATTTGAGGAAGTGAAGGGAAGTCTCTCTAGTAAAGACAAAACTGCAATACTTTATGTAAAGCCTATCTACATATTACATTTGTAAGGTTGGTTCCCAACTCGAAAGAAGGCCCACCTCCCCTAATAATAACCAGGACAGGAAAGATCTAGTAATGACATCATGCTGGGTTCTTGCCGGATCCTATAGGTGGGCTGCCGTGTCACTGGGATTGTCTAGCCTCCCAAGGTAACTTGTAAAGGAGGTGGCCCTTGCATCATTCAGTAACACCCTTTTCTGCTGAGTGGAGGAGATGCATTGCTGTTACAGCCACTGACCTCCTCCAGAATCAGTTCATGAAGGAACATGAGTGACATGGAGGTTCCTAGGTTGTGGTGAGGAAGACTGTGGGAGGAGTCAGAGCCAAAGTGACTTTGAGTACTCTCTGTAACGCTATGGCTGTCAGGCCAGTTGTTGGGTCCATGTGGCATGCCCTCAGAGGAGAGAGTTTTTAGAGAAAGGTTAGATTGCGGATGATAGGAAATGATAATGATAAACCAGGAGATAAGAAAAACATATTAATATATAATATAATAATATGCATAATATGTTGGCGCTTTATAAATACAATAAATAAATAATAAATAAATAATTATTGAGTATACAGAAAGATATCAGGTTTGCAGATGGGCTAGTGAAACAGTGATTGTAACTAAGTAGAAATAAACCTGGACCAGTAAGGTTGCTAACCTAACAACCCCTACATACTATGGATTATATTTAAACTAAGGAAATACCCAGACCTGAAGGGGACTTAGAAAAGACACAGAACATTTACCGTATATATAACATATAGGCTATAAAACATTTTAGGTGCTTGCTTACTGGAGACAAATACAAGACAAATAACATTTATATTGTGCTTTTCTCCTGGCAGACTCAAAGCGCCAGAGCTGCAGCCACTAAGACAGGGCTTTTCAACCTGTGCTATGCGTACCACCAGTGGTACTTTGCAGTTGGCCAAGTGGTACACACCAGGTTTGCCTGCCTCTTGTTCTGGTCCTGTCCTGCCTACACAAAGTTTTTATCCCCCTCCCTTGCTCCTTGCTGTGCTGCTCTGCAGCATACTTCAGACCTCAGATCAGTGGGGAAGAGACAACCAGGCGAACGGTGCACAGCGATGGCGCAGATATAGAAAGTGACATCACTGCTCACTTCCTGTATTTGAAGTATACATGCCGTCACCATGCACCATTTGCCTGGCTGTCTCTTCACTGCAGCTGGCTTACCGATGATCTGAGGTGTGAACTATTTTGCAGGGCAGCACAGCAAGGAGTGTGAGCAACGGGGAGCCGAACTTTGTGGTGAGTCACTGCCTAGCTCTCAGCTTTCTGGTGGTGGGACCAGGTTACCTATAATTAAACGGCGACGGGGGGGGGGGGGGGGGGAGGAACTTGCAAGGCTACCTATATAGGCAATCTACCTACAGATTGCCAATACTGACAATCTGTAGGCTAGCAATCTAATTGTAATCTTTTTCCCCACCAATGCCTCCTACTTTTCCCCTCCCATATTCCCTCTTTTCTTAAAGGAGTCAGCAGGCAAAAATGTGACCCTGCTCTACTTACCCGGAGCTTCCTCCAGCCCCTTGCAGATGACACGCTCCACCCACAGCTTCACGCTCAGTGTTCGGCCCAGTGTCCTCGCCAGTGCAGACAGCGACCTCCTCTAATGCGCCTGCGCAAGTGCCGCTGTCAATCAAGTCCACGTTGTTCGCGGTGTTCTGCGCACATGCAGTAGTTCCGCGCCTGTGCAGTACACCGCGGACAACATGGGCGTAAATGACAACCTCGAGGTCACCCTCTGCA
Organism: Hyperolius riggenbachi; assembly: GCF_040937935.1. NCBI lineage: Eukaryota > Metazoa > Chordata > Amphibia > Anura > Hyperoliidae > Hyperolius > Hyperolius riggenbachi. The sequence goes on from NC_090649.1 coordinate 293,655,364, forward strand.
CTGGCAGGACCCTGGGCCGAAAACTGAGCGCAGAGCTGCGGCGTGTCATCTGCAAGGGGCTGGAGCAAGCCCCAGGTAAGGAGAGCGGGGGACACATATTTTTGCCTGATTACTAGTTTAAAGAGACTCTGTAACATCAAAAAGATCCCCTGCTGGGGGGTACTCACCTCGGGTGGGGGAAGCCTCTGGATCCTAATGAGGCTTCCCACGCCGTCCTCTGTCCCACGGGGGTCTTGCTGCAGCCCTCCGAACAGCCGGCGACAGACCCGACTGTCAGTTCAATATTTACCTTTGCAGGCTCCAGCGGGGGCGCTGTGGCTGCTTTCGGCTCGGAACTAGACGGAAATACCCGATCTCCGTCGGGTCCGCTCTACTGCGCAGGCGCCGGAGACTTGCGCCTGTGCAGTAGAGCAGACCCGACGACGATCGGGTATTTCCGCCTACTTCGGAGCCGACAGCCACCAGAGCGCCTGCGCAGGAGCCGGGAAGGTAAATATTTACGTCACCGCTGTACAGAGGGCTGCAGCGAGACCCCCGAGGGACGGAGGACGACGTGGGAAGCCTCATTAGGATCCTGAGGCTTCCCCCACCCGAGGTGAGTACCCCCCAGGGGACATTTTGATGTTACATACATGTAAGAAAAAAGTCCCCCTGGTGAGTACTTACCTCAGGCCTTTGGCCTCAATTCACAAAGCTTATCTCCTGTCTTTAATAACGTTTATAGAGTTATCACCATGGTGATGAGGCATATCTTATTCAGGAAACATTTTACCTCAGGCAAACCTAAAGTTAACTCTTCAATCCTTAAAATAACTCCAGAATTCTAAAGTTAAAGACAAGCTGTTAATTAGCTGTGTGTGAAAATAACTACAGAGGAGGTAACTTATGCTGGGAATACACGGTTCGTTTTTGCCTTCGTTTAAACCTTCGATTCGTTCGGTAAACGAATCGAGTGTTGAAAACGTATGTGAAAATAGTCATAATCTCATTATAGTTTCGATTAATAGACCCCAAAAACGAACGACTAGTGATCGAACATGTTTGATATTATCTCTCTTTATCCATCTAATCGAGCCATTGGTAGGCTTGACGGCTGTTCAGATCGATTATATATTCGTTTATGCTAGTCCGTCCCTGTAAAAAGGGATTTTCGTTTCGTTTCCTAGCAGCCTTCGATCATTGGAAAAACAAAACCATCAGAATCGAAAAAAAAAACGAAACCGTGGGTGGTGATATTAACCGTATGACCGATTATTTCGGGATCGAAAAGGACAAAAGGCACAATCGAAACGAAGGTTTAAACGAAGGCAAAAACGAACCGTGTATTCCCAGCATTAGGGAATGAAGAGATAAGATAACTCTCTCACTGTGTGGAGGGAAGTTTTCTCTTGCCTTATTATCTCCAGCATGATCTTAGTGAATTGAGGCCTTTGTATCCTAAAGAGGTTTCCCCCTTCCTCCTCAGTAGAAGGGATCCAGCGCTGGGAGCCCCAAAGTTCTCCTTGTCAGTGTGTGTGCGCATGTGCAGTAGCTGCTCTCTGTTCAGGCTCCAGCAGAAACGGCCAAGCCCGATCGCGTCCAATCCACTGCGCAGACACACTGGTGGTACTTTTTAGGCAATAAAAGTGGTACAATTACCGGGAAGGTTGAAAAGTGTACACACACACACTAAAGACACACACACACACACTAAAGACACTCAGCACCTGTATTTGTTTTCCTTGAATGCAGTGCTTGAATTTAGGTCTTCTAACAGCTCACTTTTTTCACTGTAGTGGTCCTTTAAACAGGTAAAATTTAAAACAGTTGAAAAATGACAGTTGGAAAAATAGCAGTCGAAAAACAACAGTTGGAAAAATGGCAGTTGAAAAACGACAGTTGGGAAAAATGGCAGTTGAAAAATGACAGTTGGAAAATGGCAGTTGAAAAATGACAGTTGGAAAATGGCAGTTGAAAAATGACAGTTTGAAAAAGGCGATTGAACTGCCATTCTCCAACACCCATTTTCCAACTGTTGTTTTTCAACTGCTGCTTTCCAACTGTCATTCCCCAACTGTCATTTTCCAACTGCCAAATTTCAACTATTTTCCAACTGTCATTTTTCAACTGCCATTTTCCAACTGTCATTTTTCAACTGCCATTTTTCAACTGCCATTTTCCAACTGCCAAATTTTAACAGTTTTTCAACTGCCGTTTTCCAATTGTCATTTTGCAACTGCCATTTTCCAACTGTAATTTTGCAACTGCCATTTTCCAACTGCCATTTTGCAACTGTCATTTTTCAACTGCCATTTTCCAACTGCCACATTTCAACTGTTTTCCAACTGCCATTTTCCAACTGCCGTTTTCCAACTGCCATTTTCCAACTGTCATTTTTAAAGCTTTTTAAATGTCATTTTCCAACTTTCATTTTTCAACTGCCATTTTCCAACTGCCAAATTTCAATTGCCATTTTCCAACTGTCATTTTTCAACTGCCACTTTCCAACTGTCATTTTTCAACTGCTATTTTCCAACTGTAATTTTTCAACTGTCGTTTTCCAACTGCCATTTTCCAACTGTCATTTTCCAACTGCCAAATTTCAGTTGCTGTTTTTCATCTGACATTTTTCAACTGCCATTTTCCAACTGCCAAATTTCAACAATTTTTAACTGCCAAACTTTGCAGCACTTGAAAATTTTCAGGCCATAAAAGTGGTACAATTAGTGAAAAGGTTGAAAAGCCCTGCACTAGGACACGCTCTATAGGCAGTAGCAATGTTAGGGAGTCTTGACCAAAGTCTCCTACTAAATAGGTGCTGGTTTACTGAACAGGAAGAGGCAGAGCCCAGTACACTATCCAGCTGAGCTGAGATCTGAACCCTGGTCTCCTATGTCAGAGGCAGAGCACACTATACAGCCACTGCCAGATAGTGGAGTAGTTTAACATAACTAAAGATGCATATGTCCAATCAGTTTACAATTAAAATTATATTTTATTTACATAACTCAGAGTCTATTGGCCTAAAAGCACATGCTTTTAAGAAACATCAGAATCCTAAAAAGATATTAGGACAGTCTGAGAGCCATTATAAAGATATATATTATAGATAATCAATGAATACATAATCAGAAATATATTAGTCCACAACACTTCGGAAGGATAAAGCCTCTCTTTAGTGAGTGGGAGAAAAGTACTGTATATTCCTGCGTATAAGACTACTTTTTAACCCTTGAAAATCTTCTGAAAAGTTGGGGGTCATCTTATACACCGGGTGTCATTGATGCCGGGTGATATGCCCTATCCTGTTACCGCCTCTCAGATCTCCCTGCTGAGGGAGCGCAATCTATTCTTCCATACCGCTCTGATAAACAGGTAGACAAGGAGAGCTGACCAGTCTACTTAAAGAGAGTCTGAAGCGAGAATAAATCTCGCTTCAGACCTCATAGATAGCAGGGGCACGTGTGCCCCTGCTAAACCTCCGCTATCCCACGGCTTAACGGGGGTCCCTGATCCCCCAAATCCCCTCCGTAATGCGGGGGAGCTCTTCCTGGTTGGGGCAGGGCTAACCGCCGCAGCCCTGCCCTCCGCACGTCTGTCAGCGCGTATCTCCGCCTCTCTCAGTCTTCCTTCACTGAGAGGGGCGGGGGAGAGGCGGCGATGCGCCGCTGACAGACGCGACTGGAGGCAGGGCTGCAGCCGTTAGCCCTGCCTCCAGGAGCGACCAAGTCTGCGACCAAGTGTCGCAGTGGGGGGTTTGGGGGTCAAGGGACACCCGTTTAGCGGCGCTATTGCGGCAGTTTAGCAGGGGCACACGTGCCCCTGCTAACTATGAGCTCTGAAGCAAGATTTATTCTCGCTTCAGAGTCTCTTTAAGGAGAGTTGACCAATGCAACAAGTCAATTGATTATATACTGTTATATCCTGGGAAACACATACAGTACAGCACCAGTATATGTTCATACATAGCACCAGTATATGATTTTTTTATTTTTATTTTAATTTGGTGTGTGTTGGAAGAGGGGTTGTCTTATACGGTGAGTATATCCCAAACTCTATATTTTAACTGGAAAAGTTGGGGGGTCGTCTTATACGCCGGAATATACGGTATCACCATCCAAAAGTTGTCATAAGCAGAACACATTTCTCTTTTTTAATGATTACCTTTGTTGATTCCCAAAACATGTGTTATGAAAATAAAATAATTGTTTTAAACAAACAGGTTTGATATATGCATCTCTGTCTGTGATAAATTACTCTATTAAGGTCTCCATTTGTGTTCCCCATTCTTTCCCTTATCCTAGGCATACACTAGTTATAAATCTGCAGGATGTTGCTTAACCTTTAACATAAAAAAAGAGAGTGAGAATTTAGCTGTCTGGAGAATGTATGAGAAGGCTGAAGTTGGTGTCAACTGGTGACATCAGAAATGCTTCTAGAACAGAGGGAATTTTTAGTGGTTATTCTGTGGTAAACGCGGGATACCGTTTGCCTGGCTCCAATACTCTTCCCTTTATAAACACTTCCTTAAAGATTTCAGTCTAAGGGCCCGTTTCCACTATAGCGTTGCGGAATCGCCGGCAAATCACCGCAGGAAAATCGCATGCGGGTGCGATTCTGCATGCGTTTTTTGCCGCGATTTCGCATAGGTTAGGGTGATGCGATTTTAACCATGTCACTGCCTGTGTGAATTAACATGGGTACCTATGAGAAATCGCATGCGAAATCGCGGCAAAAAACGCATGGGGAAAACGCATGCGATTTCCCTATTAAATACATTGCGTGCGATTCGCCTGCATTCCACACGCAGGCGAATTCTGAGGGCCCTACCCTGCAGATTTTTTCTGCACAGAAAAACGTGCAGGAAAACGCACAAGTGGAAACAGTCCCATCCACTTGTACTAGCTGTGCGAATCCGCATGCGGGCAACGCATGCGGATTCGCGATAGTGGAAACGGGCCCTAATTGCTGGCAATTACTAATTAGTTCTTACAGAAATTAGCCATATATTTAAGGATTAATGTTTATGCAGATGCATAGTCAAACATTGGAGGCATGGTGTAAAGCCATGTAAATAGGAGTGGATTTGTCACTGCTCAGGTATTTTCTTCCTACTTTGGACTAATAGAGAAGGACACATGGACATACATTATGTAAACAGTATTTTCTGTTAGGTACAGCTTGTGAAATGCTTGAGCCTCCAACAGATGGTATATGAAAATGTGCAAGGCTTTAGAGGAAATACAACACAGAAAGTAGCACAAGATGTGCATGCAATAAGCTATTTCTAAGTTGCCATGGAAACCTCTTCCAGAGCTTCCTAGAATTAGGCTTCTTCATGCACAATAAATAGTTATGTTTTGGACGTACTCTGGTGATAAATTATATGTAATCACATGGTACATAGTTATGCTGCTACATACTTAATGATATTGTTCAGACAGGCACCACTGCAGTGTGCAGGCAATGATCTACAATAAATGACTGGGAACTCATGGGTGTAGTCATTTAGCACATGTCCTGCACACAGCAGTGATGCTACATTCTCAGGATAATGCAAGGTTATGCTGTTAGGGCTTGTCTCCATTAAAGGGCCCTTTTCCACTAGCAATCGCAATCACAAATCACAAACGCCAGTGATTGCGATTGCGATTTTTCATTAATTCTGTTATGCGATTGCGATTTGCGATTTTCATTTGCATTGTATTATCATTGTAAAAATCGCTCCAGCAAGCGATTGCGATTTGCGATTAGCGATTTCCAAATCGAATCACTGTAGTGGAAAATACTTCTCATGCTTTCTATGATAAAGTAACAACCCTAGCGATTTAAAAATCACTAGCGATTTGCGATTTTGCGATTCAGCAATCACAATCGCTCTAGTGGAAAAGGGCCCTTAGGAGTGATTTGCTACATTTTCCTGAATGCGAATTTGAATGGGCAAATTCAGCCTATTGAAATCAACAGGCTGCTTTCCGATTCACATGCGGGGAAAAGGGGAGGGATTAGGATGCGATATCACAGCAAGTGCCAGCGTGCGTCTTGGAGATGCAGACTGGCTACAGTGGAAATTGGCCCTTGAAGTAAACCTGAAATTAAATAAAAGGAAGAATTCATACATCAGGAAAAAAGAAGAGAACCAACCAGTATAGCTGCACTCAATACTGGTTGGTGCTCTTCTTTTTTCCTGATGTTTATATAAACCCATGCTAACACCAAGAAGCTTAGTCTGTGTATTGCATGGACAACATTTCATGTTGTCTGTAGTCCAAGAATTCATACATACATGGGGTTTTCTCCAGCTGCCATCCTCCGCTATGGCCTCCGGTAACTTCGGGAGTCGGGGCTTACCGCACCGTCGTGCTCCCGTTGCCAGGAGCGTTCTGTGCTTGTGCAGTACTACTATACTAAAAGTACTGCGAAGTCGCAGAAACTACCCGGGCCAAAGTTACCATGAGGATTGCGGAGGATCCAGGAGGCAGAGGACGGCGGCAAGGAAGCAATCAGATTGAAGGGGGCTGGAGGAAAACCCATGTATGTATTCATTTTTTCTTCTATGTCATCTCAGGTACACTTTATGCTGCATGTTATCTGATTTTTTTATCCTTCGTGCAAGTCAGACGGCAGCCTATTGATTTCAATAGGTTGTGTTTCCCCATACAAATTTCCATGCTGGGAAAAGCAGCAAATTGCCCCTAGTGGAAATGAGCCCTTATTGGGGGATACAGTTATTTTATTATTTCAATCTTAAAGGGAAGGTTCACGCAGGAGCTGTAAAAAATAGAAATCCAAATCCACTTACCTGGGGCTTCCTCCAGCCCGTGGCAGGCAGGAGGTGCCCTCGGCGCCGCTCCGCAGGCTCCCGGTGGCGATCCCGACCTGGCCAGGCCGGCTGCCAGGTCGGGCTGCTTCTGCGCTCCAAGTTGCGTGTCACTTGTGCGCGCTGACGTCATTGGACGTCCTCCGGGCTGTACTGCGCAGGCGCAGAACTTCTGCGCCTGCGCAGTACTGCCCGGAGGACGTCCGATGACGTCAGCGCGCACAAGTGACACGCAACTTGGAGCGCAGAAGCAGCCCGACCTGGCAGCCGGCCTGGCCAGGTCGGGATCGCCACCGGAGACCACCGGGAGCCTGCGGAGCGGCGCCGAGGGCACCTCCTGCCTGCCACGGGCTGGAGGAAGCCCCAGGTAAGTGGATTTGGATTTCTATTTTTTACAGCTCCTGCGTGAACCTTCCCTTTAATTGAGGTTTCAATCTTACAAAACAAGCTATTGTCCAGATGATTATGAGCTAAAATAATACTCAGGCATGTGTTCAACAAATAGTACTAAATAATTGACAAATTAATGGCATAAACACAGCTTATCTTGAGAATAATACAAGTCTGCAGAGAATAGTTTACCATTAGTGCATAAGACTCATGAGCATACAGTACTGTAGATACTCTCCAGGCAGATCATTGAGCAGTTGGGATAATCTGCCCAGTAATGTGTAGCAAAGATTAAAATACTATGTACCTGCAAATGACACGCTTGACGGCGGGGAAGGGGACGTGTTGTTGGGGGCCGACTGTTAGACGTCCAAAAACGAAACTAAGCGGTGGCGGAGGACCGGAGGACACTCGACGAGCTGCGAGGGCACAGGACGGCTGCAGGGGGCTTGGGGAAGCCCCAGGTAAGTGAATTTTTTTTTCTCCAACAGTTAAGGTTCACTTTAACCACTTGAGCCCCAGAGGTTTATACCCTCCTAGTGACCAGGCCATTTTTTTACAATTCTGCATTTCACAACTTTAATGTTTTATTGCTCGGTCGTACAACCTAGCACCCAAATTAATTTTACCCCCTGTTCGTCTCCCAAATGGAGCTGTCTTTTGGTGGTATTTGATTGCTGCTGCGATTATTTTTTTTTATTTTAAAAAAAGTGAAATTTTTGTATTTTTTAATCCCCCCTCCCCCCAAAATTGGCCCTATACTACATTACATATACACTACACATACATAGACATATGGCTATGTCAGGGATTAGATTGTGAGCCCCTGCAAGGAACAGTTTAGTGACAAGGCAATACACTGTGCAGCGCTGAGTTAGATGTCTGCGCTATATTGTTTTTTATTATATATTTATGAAAACTAGCCTGCTAGCGCTGATCAGCTTCTGGCAGGCTGATCACTAGGGCGCACTGTTTACAGTGATGGGAGAGTGCGCTCGTACAAGCTCCCGCCTAACCTGTCTGATGCATAGATCTGGCCAGAGGGAGGGCCTGCCCCCTATGCTCGCAAGGAGGAGACTCAGTATATTTACAACTCTCAAGGGTTATATTAACCCTATCATTACCACTGAGGGAAAAACCACTAATGCATGCAATAGCAACAAGAGTGAAGAAATTAGAAAAAAATGCATACACAAGGAAAAACTCAGAGAAAAAGAAGGGGGGGGGGGGAGGGAGGGGGAAAAAAGCAGGAGTATGAGGAGATAGAAAACAAATTGAGATATGACTTCAATCCATACTGGTAAATGCATAAAAAAATGTGTAAATTATATAGGTGCAAAGAGTATAATGAAAGGCATCAGCATCAGGGGCCAAGCATCGGGCCTAAATAATTAAAATTCTATACATAGTAAATAGCAGTTTCAAGCTTTGGAGGAGAACATTAACAGTAGATTGGGGATCCAAAAAGCAAAGTCAGTGTGGTCACTGAACCCCAAAAGGCTTATGGCCTCACTGTGTAAGATTAGGAGAGCTTCTTCTAGTAAGGGCCTCTGCAGTTTATTGCCCCCTCTTCTATGAACAGGCACATACAAGCCCAGCAAACCTAAGCCCCTTGTGATTACCCCATGAGCTTGTTTTATGTGTTCAATCAAACGTGGATTCTTTTCCTGACTTTAGGTTGCAGGCATGCTCCTGGACTCAATCCTTAAGGGGTCTGATGGTCTTCCCTATGTAAAAATGTTCACAGAATTGCAGACCAACCAAAGCTGTTGCAAACTGGTATTCAGACGTTTTTGAATGTTAGACCCGTATGGAATTTCCAGTGTTCTATATACTGTACTTACCAGGAATGCAGCAGGGAAACGACATTCAGCTTCGGAATTATGTCACCACTGGCTAAAGTACTACAATGTTTGTTTACTTTGTATATCCATTTATTCTCATTACATTTATGGTCCTAGGCTAAAGTAGGAGCGTCAAACCAACCCCAAGGAAGCTTTGAGGAAGTTCTGAACTCTACAGCGCATGCTAGTGCCCAGAGTTCCCTGGCCGGCAGCCTCCTGCCTGAAGCGGATGAAGAACTTCAGTGAGAACTTCTACAAGATACATATAGTTGCTCAATTCACCACTGGCAAATATCATAAAACAATTTATTACAAATGTGTATTTTTTGTCTCAATCCTATCAAGTTGACAGTATATTTTTTTTTTTTGTTCAGAACCAAAATAACATTTTAACTGCAATTTGTATATTGTTTCTAACAATGCTGGTGTAGTGTTTACTAAGCAGTGACAATAATGCATGTAGCAAATGATCTGTGTGATTAATTTCTCCTGAAAGAAGCCATTTGCTGACTTCTGGAGACAGTTGGTTCTGTGGCATTGCTTAGTTACTATCCAGCATCTTGCAGCCATGGCTCCTTCCAAGTGAACCTATACAAGCTTGACTACAAGACAGATCCTCTTCAAAGCACCTCTGTACCTTAAACTAGGGAAAGCATTAAACTCAGTGGGAAGAGTGTCTGAAAGAGACAACTCTCTAAAGTGGTGTACGTACACACATAAGATTAAAATTGTTCAAAATGAACAATTTCTAAAGGCTTGGGCGATTATCATTGGTTAAAAAGGTGCCAAACATCCCAAAAAGATAATCAGCAACAATGTTTTTATGGCATTTGAGCGATCCAACCTGCCAGATTCATTTGGGTGATCATCATCGATGCAAGACTGTGTGTACAAAGATTACTAGATCATAAACTATGGTTTGTACAAGTACGCATACACAGCGGGCTGAGTATATACAGCATATTACACCATGAATGAACACTGATGTTAGCATGCATGTGTGGCTTCTATACATGAACAACTACGTTGCTGCTTTATGTATAGAATCAATATGCGTCACGTTGTTGGCAGATAGTGTTTGTTGCGAGACGTTCGTACACAGTGAGTTTTTTTACTTAAAAGTCCATTTTCTTACTTAAATAATAATCTTCATTGGCTTTAAAGGACATGTTGTATTGAGTTAGAGCCCTTTCAGCTATTGTTCAGTGCATTTGTAATACAGCAGACACTGAACAGCAACAGATTTGTGCAATGCGCCCATTGCTCTCGCATGCACCCTTTCCCAAAACCCTTGCAGCTCAGTGCACTGTGAGGGCTGGAACCCACAGGAGCGCTTTTGGCAGCGTTTTGGCAGCACTGCGATACGCTAGCAGTTTGCCAAAACGCTGGGCTAATATTAATGGATGGGGCAACTTCCACAGGAGCGTTTGCGTTTCTCAGAAACGCAAACGCAGGACGTGCAGCATTTTGGGAGCGTTAGTGCTTCAATGTAAAGTATTGAAACGCTAGCGGAAACGCTCAGCAAAACCTAAACTGAGCGGTTTTGCTAGCGTTTTGCGGTTCAGCACACTGTAACAAAATAAAAAATAATTCACAGGACCAATCAGGATAAAAACGCAAAACGCAAAACGCTGGGCAAAAAAATACAATGTTGCAAAACACGACCAAAAATGCGCATGAATCCGCTTGCAAACCACTCAGACAAAACGCTAGCGGTTGCGGATTTCAGTGGGTTCCAGGCCTTACAGTTTAGCAGCTCACAGTTTTCTGAACAGTGGAATGCATTGTACTTCATCAAATTAATGACATGCCTCCTCATAACAAAGATGTGCCTTGCTCTGAAAGCAAGCCTTGGTGCTATGCATATATGTCCTCTGCAGTGGCATGGAAATTAAGAGATATCAAGCTATTCTTTGCATTAATTGCAGTGGGAGTGGCGTCCGTCAAACTCTTAGAACTGTATTTAACCCATTCTCTTGTAAGGGTCAAGGGAGCTTGAGGTCTAGTTTACAGTGCTCAGTTGCTTTGCAGTATTATTCTGTATGTCAACTAACTGCCCATACAGTTAAATAATATGGACCTGTTCAAAGTACTGCATTGTAACTGCAAGAAGTTTTAAATCAGGATGATACCATTTATTGGCTAACTACAAATGAATAAGAATGAACAAGCTTTCGGCCTTGCAGCCTTCGTCAGGTTTACATCCTGTTAGTTTGCAAGCTGGTGGTACAGACAGCTTATATACATGCAACATCAAAAGGGAAAACAGATATTTTTTTTCAAGCATAAATACATCATGAAGATGCCTTAATACAAACAGACCATCTAAATGGGGTAAGATAAGGATCCTTGTTTACTTTATTGCTCACAGACCTGGTATTAGAATACCCTACTGCTACTGCATTGTAACTGATCACATTATTCTAACTCTTTGTATTGACGTCTATGTCCAGTCTCCATTGCAGTTCACAGTCATAACACATCAATGATTCTAAAAAGCAGACCTGGATTTACAATTAGTTTCTATAATTAGATACCCAAGGTTTGCATCCTTTGCTTGGATCCTATCAGAACATAGTGAAAGTTGCTGAAATGTTGGTTGATTAACAAAAATAGTCTAATGCATGTGCCAAATCAATGTCAGGCTGGGTTCTACGGTCAACCAAACCGCATTCTGCTATCTGCCTGCACATATTGCTTTGCACTTATATTAGTCCCTAATGTCTTGACAGTCACCTAGGTCGTCACTTTGCACAGCTGCATTGCACTTAACTCCCTAACTGCTTTCACATTCACCTTGCATTATCATGTCCTCTGCCTGCCTTTAATTAACTGCTTATCTACCTTGCATCAACCTCCTTACATTGACTCCCCCAACTGCCTGCACATCCACCTTACATGGACTCCCCCAACTACCTGCACATCCAAATTGCATTGACTCCCCTAACTGTCTACACATCCACCTTGCATGGTCTCCCTCAACTACCTGCACATCCACCTTGCATTGACTCCCCCAACTGCCTGCACATCCACCTTGCAATGGCTCACCCAACTGTCTGCACATTCTCCTTGCATTGACTCCACCCCCCCTTCCCACTGTCTGCAGATTCACCTTGCATTAACTCCCCCAACTGCCTGCACATCCACCTTGCATTAACTCCCCCAACTGCCTGCACATCCACCTTGCATTGACTCCCCCAACTGCTTGCACAACCACCTTGCATTGACTCCCCCCACCGTCTGCACATCAACCTTGTATTGACTCCCTTCTCTGCCTGCACATCCACCTTGCATTGACTCCCCCAATTGCCTGCACATCCACCTTGCAATGACTCACCCCACTGTCTGCACATCCACCTTGCACTGACTCCCACCACTGCCTGCACATCCACCTTGCATTGACTCCTCTCCATCTCCAACTGAATGCACATCCACCACCTTGCACTGACTCCCATCACTGCCTGCACATCCACCTTGCATTCACTCCCCCCAACTGTCCATACATCCACCTTGCACTGACTCCCACCACTATCTGCAGATCCACCTTGCATCGAATCCCCCCCCCCCCCCCCCCCCCCCCCCGTCTGCACATCCACCTTGCATTGCCTCCCAATTGCCTGCACATCCACCTTGCATTGACCCACCTCCACTGTAAGCACATCTACCTTGCATTGACTCCAGGGGCGTAACAATAGACCCTGCAAGGGATGCCTCCGCAGGTGGGGCCCAGAAGCCACAGGGGGCCCGTGGGGGGAAAAGTTTGAGAGACTGACAGCTAAGGACATGGAGAAAAAAATGTAGATCTGGGGGTAGCATAGATTGTCTGACATTTCCTTTAAGTCTAAGGGTTTTTTCTGCATGGGGAAAACACATTGGTCCTCAGTTTTCCTGTGCAGACAGCGGGGGGGGGGGGGGGGGGGGGGGGGGCCCATCCAAAGTTTCGCGGGGGGCCCATCCAAGGTTTCGCAGGGGGGCCCAGCGATGTCTAGTTACGCCCCTGATTGACTCCTCCAATTGCCTGCACATCCACCTTGCATTAACCCACACCCACTGTCTGCGCATTCACCTTGCACTGACTCCCCCAACTGCCTGCACATCCACCTTGCATTAATTACCTCACAGCATGCACACTAACCCTGTATTTCCCATTCTCTTCCTGCAATCAATAATTTACCTCTACTCAATCTGAACAGCCACCTTGTATTTACTTCCCCCACAGTATGCACACCCATTTTGAATTTACCCATTATTTTCCTTCACAGTCAACTTGCAAATTGCAGTAGCCCCTTCTTGGTCTGCACACTGACACCACTTATCCACTGGCTATTGGATTACAACTGAAATTGCATTCCTACAGAATTAGAAGCCCAGTGTTATAGGAATATGACTTATGTGTCATCTGTGTTTTTGGATTGTTATAATTTACCAGTCAGTACTATACAAAGCTTGACAACCAGAGTGTGTAGTGCTTTTGTGAGACTGCAGGTTCCAGCAATTCTTGTAGCTCCACAAGTCAACATTTTAGCAGAATCTGCACAGTGGGAGGACTGTAATAAATACCTCCTTGCATAAGCAGAACCTGCCTCAACAAAGGAGGTTTGGTAGAAGTGATCATCTTTTTAAGATATCAACCTGTTTTCAGGAACAGCAGGTTTTGATTTCTAGCTATGTGTATGGGCTTTATGTCACTAGCAGTTTTATTGAACATGCAAACAGTACAAGTGTATGCAGCTTAATGATTAATTAAGCACTTCACTGCTAGCAGAAATCATATCTGATCGTATATTAACAAAGTTCCAGTAACTGGTGGTCTGTGTGCCAAATGCAGAGATGTGGGAAACATGCAAAAACAAAGATGCCTCTTATTTTATTTCAATGGATCCATAAATGTAACAGAACTTTCTATTCTATACTGTGTTTGGAAGTTACTTGGGAACCGATCTGAGTTGTTTTGCTTGATCAAATCATGTGGCAATTAGTATGCTTATGTTGTGTTTACTGTAAGGATATAAAAACAAAACAAAAAAAGTTTTATAAAAATAATGATATTGATAGTTTTATGTATACAGAATTAATATTCTTATTAAAGATTTCCTGTTTCAGAGTGTGTTGTGCGAATTTGTACTGATGTGTCACTGTACATTATTTGTAGATGTAATACACACACACGCACGCACACACACACACACACTTTTTTTTTTTCTTAACACATTTAACACATCAGGTTTATTGGCAAAGAGGACATGTCAGCTGAATGTTACAACACTGCAGGAAAAACCTACATACTGAATGTACAAAATAACAGCAATATAACATTAAGAGAGAACCAGTGGTAGTCATCACATAGTAATACACTAGACAAAAAACAATGAACAGTGCTAGGAAAAGTGTAAACCTGACATGTTAGCAGAATAACTTTGGTAAAGTTTCAGGAAAAAACAACGTTAACATCATGAAATAACCCAACATAAACAGTCTCCAATAAAAAAAACCTGAAGAATTAGTGATAAACCATTCTGTATGGACAATGCGTAGGCTGTATTTTAGTGTACAGGAACTGCTGCCATTCAGACCATATCTTATTAAATCTATGATGGGCACCTCTAGATTGGTATATTGCCTTGTGGTAAGGGAGAGTCTTGTTCACTAATCTAATCCAATCTTCCAGTGTAAGGAGAAAAAGTTGGATCCAGAATTTAGCATATAGTTTACGAGCAAGGTTCAGGGAAACAAGAAGATGACAATAGAAGACATAGCTGGTACATCCAAAGTAAATAATTATTGGTTCCATGTAAAAGCACATGGACAATGTTTCGGAACCACATAGGGCCCCTTTATCAAGGCAATGCTTGCTCGGAGGAAAAATTCTGTCTGCCGCTGTGCAGAAATTCCTGTATAGGATGTGGGAGTCAGGCTCCTCTGGAATCTGGGATCAGCAGCAACATCCTAGATGAATACACATTGCTGTGTGCGAATGGGAAGGGTAGTGTTAGGAGGTAGGGTGGAGGGGAAGAGTGGAGTCATATTTAGGGTATGGAAGTGACAGTTATGCGTTGATAGGGGGTTAGTGTTAAGCATAGGTAGAAGAGTTTGTGTTAAAGTGAACTTAAAGGCAAATAAAAAAAATGAGATCAACTCACCTGGGGCTTCCCTCAGCCCCCTGCAGCCGATCGGTGCCCTCGCAGCCCGCTCCGATGGTCCAGGACCCGCCGGCGAACACTTCCGGTTTGGCCATCACCGGCCGTCAGGCATGGGAACGCGAGTGATTCTTCGCGTTCCCAGCCTGTATATCGCCCCCTATGCTGCTATTGCGGCCTCCTGGAAGTGTTCGCCGGCGGGTCCTGGACCATCGGAGCGGCGCTGCGAGGGCACCGATCGGCTGCAGGGGGCTGAGGGAAGCCCCAGGTGAGTTGAGGCTTTAGGTTCACTTTAAGCATCATGTAAGCTGACATAAGGCACTGGACTAATAAGGGAGGTTCCTCAACACTGGGGCAGCCACTCTCACTCTCCTGGAAATCTCTGAATCTACTAACTAACTTTTCTCCGTTTGGTTGCATCAAACATAAACATTGTAAGTACATATTTCTCTATACACCTTCACTAAAATCCATTAGGGTGATTTTGGGGATTAAAAGTAGGGGGTAAAAAAAAAAAAAAAGACAAAACCATTTTTTTAAACAAACAACACATTTTATATTTTAGCAAGAAGGATTTTTTTGGATATCAGATATTCACTTTAGTGGACCTTTAACCTCCTTGGCGGTAACCCCGTGTGTGACACGGGGTAAACCGCCGGAGGGTGCTGCTCAGGCCCTGCTGGGCCGATTTAAATAATTTTTTTTTTCAAACACGCAGCTAGCACTTTGCTAGCTGCGTGTTTGGTCTGATCGCCGGCGCCGCTACCCGCCGCGAAACAGGGCCCCCGCATACCCCTTGCGCAGCCTGGCCAATCGGCGCCAGGCTGCGCAAAGGGGTGGATCGGGATTCCGTGACGTCACAACGTCAGCGACGTCGATGACGTCACTCCGATCATTGCCCTGGCGACGGGGGAAGCCCTCAAGGAAATCCCGTTCAGAACGGGATTTCCTTATGGGCAAGCGGCGCCAGCGGCGATCGGACGCTACGGGGGGAGGCTGCAGGGAGGGGGGAAGGCTAGCGCTAGCCTAGCTACATGCTAAAAAATTTAAAAAAAAAGTGAAAAAAAACCCTCCCGCGGCCGCGCAAGTCATACCGCCAGGGGGGTTAAAGAGTAACTCCACTTAAAAAAAAATAAACTTCCCAGGTCAGCTCCGTCACGCAGCACTCCATCAGTCCTCCTCCCCCCTCCGTAGCAATGGAATGCGTTGCTAGCCTACAGGCTATTGACACATCTGTATAGCCACTGCCTTGAACTCTTGTTCATGGGAGTAAATCCTAATCCCTGCTGGGCAACATTCCCCACCTACAGTATGTGTGTATGAGACCTTACTGCATAAACAGAAGACAGCATAAACAAAGAAAAAAAAACAGCAAAAGACATAGAGGTCAAGAATAAAACACTACTAGATTCTAAAGCAAAAAGCACCTTTCCTGTGTATTGCGCCTTCTATTTCCATAGCTAGTTGATGGGGCCAACTTTCAAAAATCAGAAGAAGAAAGGGCACTGCCACCAAACTGTAACATAAAACAGACTCATTTTCAGGAGCTACACAGGATTAATGATCTCAACACATCTTTAATGGTTTCACTGAAGCTGTATTCTATGCAGCCTATCTCCCCTGTATAGAAACAAGGAAGCTGCAGTGAACCTTAAAGTGAACCTAAAGTATAAAAAAAAAAAATGAGTTTTACTCACCTGGGGCTTCCCTTAAGCCCCCTGCAGCCGATCGGTGCCCTCGCCGTGTCTTTCCGATCCTCCCGTCCCCGCTGGCGACCACTTCCGGTTTCGCCATCAGGACCTGACCTGACAGGCTGGGAACGCGAGTGATTCTTCGCGTTCTCAGCCACAATATCTCCCCCTATGCTGCTATTGCGGCCTTCCTTGCCGCAATAGCAGTATAGGGGGCGATATTGTGGCTGGGAACGCGAAGAATCACTCGCATTCCCAGCCTGTCTGGTCCTGGCGGAGAAACCGGAAGTGGTCGCCGGCGGGGACGGGAGGATCGGAGAGACACGGCGAGGGCACCGATCAGCTGCAGGGGGCTGAGGGAAGCCCCAGCTGAGTAAAACTCATTTTATTTTTACACTTAAGTGCCTCTTTAACAGGTCCTGCTTCATCTGGGCTTCTCAGTGACCATAGCAACAACCCCACCATCACCACCTGATCAACCATATTGCAGCACTGGAGCAAGAAACTGGATTGACGTAGGGTGAGAAAGCATGGTTACACAGATTTACTGATGCCCCCTGTGCCAATGCAAAGGCCAGCTCATGGTTACATGTACAGCCAGGACAGCAGCAACATTCTGGCTTCTATATGTGAAAGCCCAGATGTAGCAGGCTCTGTCAGGGCTCCTTGCAGTAAGGGTAGTAAGGAGTAATACTTCCCCTTAATTAACCCTGTGTTTGAAAGTGTATCTGTATGAGACAATATGGCCTACTCAGCCAATTATGAATTCCCCCAAGCAAGGTCAAGGATGGGAGGACAGGCAGCGGTTGAGTGGACCTGCAGGCATCTGAACATCCCCTAAGTTCAGCTGACACCCACACATAGCTGTAGATAGTTTCAGCCGGTGAACCTTTAATCAGTAACACTTTAAATACAAATGCTACTCTATGTAACTGTTTAATAAAAATAACAAAACTTTCAATTGCATAAAAACCATAAATAATTTAGTCTTGAGAAAGGTTACAATCTTAAGGCTCGGAACCAGTTGTTTGTGCTGCTATATTAGAGTTCCTTTCTTCATAGATGGCTGAAACCAGCTGAACAACTTCTGGGTGTTTAAATTTGCCTAGGAAGATAAATATCAATGAAAAAATGTTATCACTCATACATTCTTCTATCACACAGGCAGGTGATACAGAGAATTGGTAACAAACTCTACATATCCAAGAAAAATACAGACTTCAGTGAGCCCAATGTTGCTTGCTAGAAAGAAAGAAAGGTGCGTACACACATTAGATTAAAATAGTTTGAAACCAACCACTTCCAATGAATTGGGCGATTATCATTGACTAAAAAGGTGCCAAACGTCATGAGAAGATAACCAGCAAGATTTTTCTCGGGCACTTTCAGCGATCCAACCTGTTGGATTCCTCTGGGTGACCATTGTTCATGCAAGAGTCTGTGTACAAACATTCTTGTGAACTGTTTGTTCAAGTATGCATGCGTGGCTGACTGAATAGGTTAGTATGCAAACTCAGCTCCTATACATAAATGATTGTGTTATGTGTAGAATAGCTTCCTATACAGCAAGTTTTATCGCAGGTGTGTACTTGGTGTGTAAAGCTTAATTCTTTATTGCAGCGGACAGGCTTTCCGTTTATAAACATCCAGCTTAGCTATCTGCTAAGCAGCATGTCCTGCCCTATGAAGAGTGGATGGAGAAGACAAGCAGCAGTGAGCTGTGGTGGGAAAAAACAATGATTTTCCATATACAAAGAAAACAATATTCATTAATAAAGTCTCTGCATTCGAGACAGAAATGGCTTGGACCCAGCCCAATGGACATACTTGCTCTTTCTGCCTAAAAATAAAGCTACAAAAGCATAGCTATGTTTTCTAGGGCTCCAAACTGTATAAATGTGCATATGTAATCTCTATACAGTTTCACAATCCATGCAGTGCAGAGTACATTCCATACCTGCGGTTGAATTGTAGAAATCTTGCAGCCTCCCTGGTCTCTTTTCCAGCTCTTCATACTCTAGAGCTTGTAGGATCATCTCACACTGGTCCAACTCTTTTACAAACTTTGCTTCTGCGCTAGACTGGTGTTCATACTCCTGTGCAGATAAACAAATGACAATTATGTTTACTGATACTCCTGCAGCATGTGGTTGTCTTCCATGTAAAGCATGTGTCTAGAGTGTAGGTGACAAGACTAGCAGCAACACTGCTACTGGTTTCTCCTTTGAGTTAAATTAAGAGTCCATAATGCTGCACAGCAACCATTCAGCACTGTAAAGTGACAGCAATAGGATCAAAACTTGAATCAGGGTGGGTGATGCAGCGAACCATAGATTGCTCTAATGTCAGTCATTTGAGGACATTTGTATTATTTTATTGGAAAGGCAGTATTATCCTGCATTTCAATCACTGGTTTTCCCTAGCCCAAAACTTTCCCCATTTATGCTAGGCCAACTGTGTAACAGTAGTTACTTCCATGAAACATCCCTCTGCTCTGCCATTTACATTATTATTCCACTGGCTCTGCAATATGGATTCCGCTGATAACATATTCTGCAGCTTTTTACAAGAAGTAAAATCTGCTTCATTGTAATCCTGCTACATAAGATTTTATGTGAGGTTTGAATGGAAAAAGGCAAGATGGTCACAATTCTTGTTGTTATTTCCTAAACATCAAACAGGACTGAGCTTCAAAGCAAGAAATACTTTTGCCATATACAAATGCAGCTTTGAAGATAACGCCTTGGATGAGATGCTTCCCCTGTAATTTGCAGTACTCCGTTTTTATAAACAAGCCTTCCCCTGCCCGAGAGTGACAATTACACCATACAAACTGCCCATAAGATACCATACTGCAACATGCAAGCAGTGTATATGTTATGGCCAGAACCCGAAGTTTGGCCACTAGTTCTGGCCGGCCACTTCGGGGTCTGGCCGGCCAATGTTCAAACTGGCCGCTGCGCTGCGGCCAATGTGAGAAATGGAATAATTCCTGTAACGTTAATGTATCTTCTGGCCGCAGCGCAGCGGGCAAATGTATCACATCTTAGTTAATATAATGAAATTAAGCCGCCGACAATGTAACAGATGAAGCCGCCGGCATTTGCTCTGCCTCTCTCTCCTCCCCCCGCCTCTCTCTGCTTCTCTTATGGCCAGCCGGGGGGGACACGCGTGTCCCCGAGAGTTGTTCGTCGTGGCAGAAGAGCAGAGCGGGGAGGCTGCAGACATTGCTTCTGCAAGCCCCCTCTCTGCAAGAACGGCAGGATTCCCTGCCGCGACAAATTCCTCTGGGGGGACACGCGTGTCCCCCCCGGCTGGCCATAAGAGAAGGAGAGAGAGGCGGAGGAGAGAGAGGCAGAGAAAAAGCCGGCGGCTTCATCTGTTACATTGCCGCCGGCTTCATTTCATTAAATTAACTAAGATGTGATACATTTGCCCGCTGCGCTGCGGCCAGAAGATACATTAACGTTACAGGAATTATTCCATTTCTAACATTGGCCGCAGCGCAGCGGCCACTTCGCACATTTCCCGGCCAGAACCCGAAGTGGCCGGCCAGAACTAGAAGTGGCCAAACTTCGGGTTCTGGCCGTAACATATATATATATATATATATATATATATATATATATATATATATATATATATATATATATCTTATGAATGTGGTAGATGTTGTAGATAATGTATTAGATCATGTACAGCACTAAGTCATGGCCACCCCTATATAATGATATAGCAACATAAATTAAAAATGTTTACAGGCCCATAGAGCATTTTATTGGTATAGAACGTCTACCAGGCTTTTATTCTGGCATATTTTGGTGAGTTATGACTTAGGAATTGGAGGCCTAAAGTTCTTGAAAAACAATGTACCGCTTTTGACTCATAATTCCAGACAGAAAGGCACCGCCAGGGAGGTTAAAGGGAAGGTCCAAGCAAAATAAAAAAATGAGTTTCACTTACCTGGGGCTTCTACCAGCCGCATGCAGCTATCCTGTGCCCTCGTAGTCACTCACTGCTGCTCCAGTCCCCCGCTGGCAGCTTTCCGACCTCGGAGGTCAGCGGGCCGCATTGCGTACGTTTTTATGCATTCCCGCTAGTGCAAGAACATTAACACATACATTTTTACGCGTTATTGGGTTTAGTTTTACGCATTGAACCAGTAATGCGTAAAAATGTATGTGTTAATGTTCCTGCACTAGTGGGAATGCGTAAAAACGTACGCAATGCGGCCCGCCGACCTCCGAGGTCGGCAAGCTGCCAGCGGGGGACTGGAGCAGCAGTGAGAGACTACGAGGGCACAGGATGGCTGCATGGGGCTGGTAGAAGCCCCAGGTAAGTGAAACTCATTTTTTTATTTTGCTTGGACCTTCCCTTTAAGGAGACACAGAATCACTAGAAATGTATGTCATTGAGCAAATAAGACCTGTACAGAACAAAATAAAAAAATACAGTACTGTCGTCTTCGAACACTCAGTATTTGCATAACCACATAGAAAATTATATAGGTCCATCCATTCCTTGTACTGGTGAAATCCAAATACCTTAAACAGATCTATGATTGTTAGATTACTGGTTCAACCAAATTCTGAAAAATATACTCAGTGGACATGGAGGGACATCTGTGCATACTTGGAAACGGGTGTAAGTAGAAATCATTGGGCCCCCCTGCAAAACTTTGGATGGGTTTCCTAGCCCTCGCTTTCTGCCCAGGTACACTGAGAACCAATGTTATTCGGTTGGCTAGTGCACACTATTCCCCATGCAGATAAAAACAGACAGCAGTGAAGCATTACATGCATTTTCTCTATCTAATTAGTGACAATTCTGTGATAGAATGTGCATGTTTTCAAACATACAGACACACATGGTGTGCAGAAAACGCATACAGAAAACCGATAAATGAGTGTGCTCCCAGCCTCCGCTTATTACACCCACTCTGTCCATCTCTGATGGAGCAGAACTGGCTCTGCAGACTCCTTCTAGGATCACTACAGTACACAGCACTTGGGGAGGGGTAAAAGGTCAGGCACTGGGTGCTGTACACAAGAGCCTGCTGCACACTGAATAGGGATTGTCTGCAAAACGTTGTATGATTCCTTATCGGTGGCTGAGCAGATGCAGTCATTTGAACAATTGTGCAGAGAACAGAACATTCTCTCCGTGCTCTGAATTGTCATTCTCTCAGGACAGGGAAAAGAAGCTTTTCCCCCCTAAGGGACGCCTGCGGCTTCTGGGCCCCCCTGTGGATGCATCACTTGCAGGGTCTATTGTTACACCCCTGCTTGGAAAAGAAACTGAAAATGATCTCAGATGATTCTTTGGGAGGACCCAAATTGCAAGGTAAACAGCACAATAAACAGCCCTGAAAGTATAGTAGCCAAAGCAATAACCCCTAATTATTTTCACTTCTCTAACTCCTCTGTGCTTTTTGAACAAGCCTTGAAATGGTGCACAAACATCAGTCATTTGCATTATATGCTATATCCATTGGTATCCATTTCCATAATCATATGTCATATCTCACTATTTTCAAATCCGCACGTAACACATCAAATGCTGTTTAGCTGTATAAATCATGCATTAGCTCAATCACGAAACTAAAGAATATGTTTTATAGTGAGTGAAAAGCGGAGTGCAGAGACTGTCATGACATTTTCCCTGCTTGTCACATTATCCCTCATCAGGACCATACAGCTCGCTGTACATCCATGGCAGCTTGTCTCTCCTTTTTTGCTCCGAGCAGAAAATGTAATGGCCTACTTTACCATCTCTTCTGCATATCTTCAGGATTGGCTTAAACCGCTTTCCACTTTTAGCATTCAAATCCTTTTTTTACCCTTCATAACAAATACATTTAAATGATTTTTTTCAGCCCGTCTAGTCATTAGTTAACTCCATTTGATTTACCTCAGCGACTTAATTTTCTGAAACAGCACATTCATTTGATGTTTAATCTTAGAAGCATATAATGGAGCTGCCAGTGCCCTGCTGTAAAAATCACCGTAAGGCAGAAAATAATTGTAGCAGTGTAACACTCATCCTGAGAATCAGCTTTACAGTGACAAGAGCATTCCACTGATGGGACTACAGCACGCAGTGAAAAAGGGCCCTGAATATGCAGAGTTCAGTTAGTGCTTGCTCACACTGTGTGGAATACATTGGAGTGCACTGTGCCACATAGTATGTGATCTGAAAGGACCTCAGGCACTAGAAAAAGTCACTCTGCATCTTTGTGTGCTGTGCAGCATTGCCCCATGCAACTTGAGACCACACTTAAGGCAGCCATACATCTAGCGATGGGCAGATTCGACCAAGAGACAAATCTCTCTCTAATCAAATCTGATTAGAGAGAGATCTGTCGGCTGCCTTGTGGTGCTGCATCCACAGCCTTGCCAGCCGAAGCTGTCCTCCCCACTGCACTATACTTTACCTGCTCGTGTCTGCCGCTGGCCCCATCCACATACATGCACCCCACGTGGTTGACCTCATACAACTGGGCGTGTATGATCACACACACCCACGTTACTCCGGCAACCACGTGGGGCATGTGTATGAACTCTGGCTCCCAGTGGCTGACATGGACAAGTAAAGTATAGTGCGCAGGGGGGTGGGGGGGGAAGGGGGGCGAGGGGTCAGCTTTGGGCTGGCGAGGCGGCGGATGCAACATCACAAGAAGAAATTTGACATTAGGATAGACAGTGGCAGGGGTTTTGTCGCTCGTCCCGATATCGCATGCCGTTACCATGGCGCACCCGATGAACATTGTTTGACTTCTAGCAGCAATGCTCGGCCCGAAATTTGTTGCATCGTTGATCGGGCATGCACTTTGCAGCACAAATTTGTTATCTGATTTGATAATTATCAAATAAAATGGTCGATCACCCCCCCCCCCCCCCCCCCCCAAGTCCTAAGATGTACAACCGTATGACCTCTTTAACATTATGTCTGTTGTACTGCATTTTGATGAACCGCACAGAAGACTCAAAAACGGACGGCTAGAAGACTGCCATTGTTTTCTATGGGCCAGTTCTGAGCTGAGGAGGCCAGCCAATGACAGCTATGTGCTCCCCAACATTGGCCAGGTGGAGCACCTGGCTAAAAAGAGCCTGGGGAGAACACAAAGTTCTTGCCAATAAATTCCTGTTCCACACCATCTTGGACACCTACCATGGGGAGGAGAGCGGGAGGAAGAATAGCTTGACAGGCAGCATTACTGTCCATGTCCACCAGGCAATAAATACACCACTGACCTGTACAACCTACAAAGAAATTGTAGATATCAAGCAACATAAAAGGACAGTGAATGATTTTTTTACATTTTCTTATAAATCCAGCTTGGGATCCCTCTGTACTTATTTGACTCACTCTAGTCCAGTGGTCCTCAAACTAAGGCCAGCAGGCCGAATGCGGCCCCCTGAGGCGTTTTTACCGCCCCACCCCCCACACAAAATGTATTACTTATAGTGCTGTCAGCTACATCTTTAAATATTGGTGGTCCACATATAGAATAGCAGTGCTGGCACCACCCATCCACATGGAAGCCAGAAAGCAGTAATTTTGCTGGTTTCCAATCAAATTCCACATTAGGTGACACTGCTGTCTAATTGGACTTCAGGTTGTCACCTGGGTATGCTTTATTGTCTGGCCCGCAAAGATATCATTTTATGTATACTCCGGCCCCCCAGCAGTCTGAAGTATGTTGACCTGGCCCTCGACCCAAAACGTTTGGGGACCCCTGCTTTAGTCCAATAGGTTTCTTCTGTACAAGCTCTGGCTGCTGATAAGCTCCTCCAATTGTATGCAAACAAGGTCCAAATAAAACGTAACAGCCATGCACAGAGGAAGAAAACCTGGGCACGAGTAGCTTCGTTCTACTTGGCATGCGTGGACCTTACTCACGCATTCTCTGTGAGGGCCCTTTTCCAATGCAAAACGCATGCGTTTTCATTCACGTTTTTGACCTATTTTGATGTGTTTGTGCGATTTTTGTGGTTTGCGTTTTTCTGATTGGCAAGTGTCTTGATTTTCGAAAATAGATACTAGTGGTTAAATCAATGCAAAACGCATTTCTATGCGTTTTTCATGCGTTCCTATACTTTACATTGAAACGCAAAACGCATCGCAATCATTTGCGTTTTTCTAAAAATTGGAACGCAGCAGTGGAAAAGGCCACCCAAGATTCTTATTTTAAACAGGCTGCACTTAAGAATCAGCAAACGCATGCGTTTTGCGTTTTTGGCAAAAGCACAGGTAGTGGAAAAGGGCCCTCAGGAACACTTTTCCATGGTCAGGAGCGTGGCCAGAAAATGAAGAGTATCCCTGTGCTGGAGTGGTGGGCTCTGTGAGGACCCTGGAAGCTTCTGAAATATCCAGCCTATTGAACTACTGAGGTAAGTAACTTTTTATTTTAATTAAATTCAGTTGCACTTTAAAAGTAAGAAGCTAGAGGAGTACTAGCACAGCGAGCATAGCAGCTTAAAGGGAACCTAAGATGACGAGAAGAAAAAATTCATACATACCTGGGGATTCCTCCAGCCTGATCCGTCCCTCGGTGATGTCCTACCCCTCCTGGATCTTCGGCAAGGGCTCCCGTATCTTCAGCCAGTTGGAACTTACTGCACATGCGTGGTCCAGCTGAGCACGCCCACCACACTCCAGCTCTCTGCGCCTGCCCAGTGCTCTCCTGGCCAGGGAGCCAGATGGGGAAGCGTTCGCAGCTGCACTGCGCATGCCCTCACTGGCCGAAGATACCGGGAGCCCTTACTGAAGATCCAGGATGTGGAGGACGGCGTCAAGTGAGAGATCAGGCCGGAGGAAGCCCCAGGTTTGTATGAATTTTTTTTTCTTGTCATCTCAGGGACACTTTAATGGGAACATTATGTTGGAATCATGCAAAATAGTTGGGCAGAAAACATCAGCGCTCCAAACTTAAGATGACACTTTCCTTCACTTTTTGATTTTTCCCCAGTGTTCAATATCATTCCAGGGAGCATCCTGTAACACAAGTTAGATGTCATTTTTACAACTATTTAAGTTGCTCAGATTTGTTGATTAACCACTTCACCCCAAAGGGGTTTTTACCCTAACAGACGAGCGATTTTCACCTTTCAGTGCTCATCCCTTTCATTTGCCAATAGCTTAATCACTACTAATCACAATGAAATGATCTATACCTTGTTTTTTTCACCACCAATTAGGCTTTTTGGGGTTGATATTTGATTTCAGTAATTACTTTATTTTCTATGCATTATAAAACCCATTTTATCTGCCTATTTGTCCTGGTTATCACAACATTTTAATTATGTTCCTAGTACAAAATATGGTGACAATATATATTATTTGGAAATAAAGGTGTAATTTTTCTATTTTTTTTTCTCACTAATCTCATGTGCACATGAGATTAGTGAGGAAAAAAAATGCGCACAGCGGCAGCAGCACTGCTTGACTTATAAAAACGTCCTGGAGCCGTTAAGAGGCTCTAGCAGGACGTTTTTATAAGTCTGCTTGTCATTATGTGGTTAAATCATATCTTGAAACAAATAACGTACAAAATCTATTTCACACCTACCTCCCATAGTTCATATATTTCTTTCTTCAATTCCTCTGATAGCAGGTGAGATAAATGCTTCATTGCATCCTAAACAGAAAGAAAATATAAGTAATCATATATGGCCATATAGTCCTGTGCCAAGTACAAATGAGTATCCCTAATCCTCTTATGAATCTAATGTCACAAATGGCAACAGGTAATATGTTGCACATGCAACATGAATAAAACAGATAACAGAATTCTGGGTGCACACCCTGCTAAAATGGTCAAGTGTCAACTGACCCTTTGCTGGAGACACTTTGTCATTAGGATAAACCAATCCAGCTTTTATTATTATTATTATTATTTATAAAGCGCCAACATATTCCATTGCGTTGTACAATGTAAATGTGCCTACACACGCACTGCTAAAGAGGACGGGTCTGTCACACCCTCCCGCTGGGCGGTCGTTCTCCCGACAGTAGTGCGTGTGTACCGTCTGTCTGCAGACTGATAAGGTTGTTTCTGTACGATACGCTGAGCGGATCGTTCAGAAACAGCCTTATCAGTCTGCAGACAGACTGTACACACACACTACTGTTGGGAGAACGACTGCCCCGCGGGAGGGTCTGACAGACCCGTCGTCCTCTTTAGTAGTGCATGTGTACACACCTTAAGAAAAAAAACAAGGGATACATAATGATACAGACAATAATATACATCAAATATGAACACAGGTACAAAATACAGAACAGGTGATTACAATAGCAAATTTAATAATAATAATAATAATAATGGCAGTATTTGTATAGCGCCTTTCTCCTGTCGGACTCAAAGCGCTTGCGAGGCAGCCACTAGAGCGCACTCAGTAGGCAGTAGCAGTGTTAGGGAGTCTTGCCCAATGAACTCCTTACTGAATTACTGGCTTACTGAACAGGCAGAGCCGAGATTCGAACCCAGGTCTCCCATGTCAGAGGCAGAGCCCTTAACCAGTACACCATCCAGCCACTGCTGGATCTAGGATGTGGATGGATCATTTAACATGATGACTAAAATGTATAAAGTATAACAGAGTGCAAGCAATTAAAATAACATTCTTTGACACAAAAGGGTGAGAGACCTGCCCTTGTGAGCTTACAATCTAAAGGAATGAGGTGGATAAAAAAGAGGTGGGGGGGAAGAGGTTTGGGTTGGCAGTGCATGTACAGGCAGTGCGTGATTGGGTTATTTGGAGTGAGGAGTAATTGTAGATGCGAGGCTTAAGGGTGCATGGCCTAAGCTAGAGAATATGCTTGTCGGAAAAGGTGGGTTTTGAGGGAGTGTTTAAAGATTTCAAAGGTGGCAGAGTGGAGGATGTGCTGTGGAAGGGCATTCCAGAGGAGGGGTTGTGGAGAGTTTTGTAGGTTAGGGTTAAGAGTTTGAACTGGATCCTTTGATTGGTAGCCAGTGAAGAGTTTGACAGAGAGGATCAGCAGAGGAAGAGCGAGAGGAGAGATGAATGAGTCTAACAGCAGAGTTCAGTACAGATTGGAGCGGTGCTAGTCGGTTAGTTGGAAGTCCACCAAGCAGTATATTGCAATAGTCCAAACGAGATATAATAAGCGCATGTACTAACACTTTGGTTGTGTCAAGAGAGAGAAAAGGACGGATACATGCTATGTCTTTGAGTTGGAGGTGAAAGGAGCTGGTTAGGAAGTTAATGTGATGAATAAATGAGAGAGATCAATCAAATATTACCCCTAAGCACCATGCTTTGGGAACTGAAGTTATAGGCGTGTTATAGAGATGGTGGAAAGACTATTAGTTCGGTTTTGTTCATATTAAGTTTTAAGAAGCGAGAGGACATGAAAGAGGATATAGCGGACAGACAGTCGGGAATCCGTGTGAGGAGGGAGTTAAAAGTCTGGGGCCAGGAGGTACAGTTGTGTATCAACTGCATGTAGGTGGTATTGAAAACCAAATTAAGTTACCAAGACCGTGCATGTAGATGGAAAAGAGGAGGGCACCGAGGACAGAGCCTTGAGGTACCCTTACAGACAGACGGTGCGAAGAGGAGGCAATCTGAATAAGAAACAGTGAAAGACCTTCCAGAGAGGAAGGAAGATATCCAGGAGAGAGCAAGGTCTTTTATTCCTATAGATGAAAGGATTTGTAGGAATAAAGTGTGGTCAACAGTGTCAAATGCTGATGACAGATCTAGAAGGATTAGTATAGAATAATAGCCTTTGGATTTAGCTGTGAGGAGATCATTGGCCACTTTGGTGAGGACTGTTTCTGTGGAGTGGTTTGCCCGGAAGCAGGGAATTTGCAGATAAATACTGACTTAGTTCAGCATGAATGTGGAGTTCAAGTAATTTAGATGCAAATCGGAGAAGTGACACTGGGCGGTAGTTGGCAAGTTCGGTGAGGTCTAGAGATGGTTTTTTAAGTAGTGGTGTTACAACAGCCTTCTTGTGCAAATGGGAGGATACGAGGGAGGAAAAGTATGATTGTTTTGCAGAAGAGAGAGCGATTCTAAACTTGTTAAAGGCTTTTTTGTATGAAATGAAATCCTCATTAGTATTGGTTTTTCTCCAACGCCATTCAGCTACCCTAGAGCACCCCTTTAACTGTTTAGTAGCTTTGGTCAGCCAGGGTCGGCGACTGACACGGTGTGGGCGGACATTGGTGAGAGGTGCGATTGCATCCTTGACTTGCGTGATTGAGCTGTGGTAATGTCCAGCTGCTGATTCAGGTCCAGAGAATGATTGTGTGAGGAGAGGTGCCAGGGCATCAGAGACCGATTGAATGTCTATGTTGCGGTAGTTCCTGTGTATATGTGAGTGTGCTTAAGGCAGCGTGGTAGGAAGAGAGGGGGAGAAAGAGAAGTTTAGTAAGTTATGATCAGAGAGCGGGAGAGGAGTATTAGTGAAACCAGTGATAGAACAGAGACAAGTGAATACGAGGTCGAGTATATGACCATTAGAGTGAGTCGGAGCAGTGGACCACTGAGAAAGGCCGTAGGAGGAAGTAAGTGACAGAAGTTTAGTGGCGGCAGAATTGTCAGTGTCAACATGAATGTTAAAGTCACCCATAATGATGGTAGGGATTTGGGAGGACAGGAACTGGAGGAGCCATGCAGAGAAGTGATCTAGGAAGAAAGGAGGAGGGCCAGGAAGGCGGTAGATTATTGTGATCTGGAGGTTAGAGGGAGAGTATAGACGAACTGCATGGACTTCAAAGGAAGGCAGAGAAAGAGAAGGAATGGGGGTGAGCGGCTTGAAGAAGCATCTATCGGAGAGAAGACTGCCCACACCACCGCCATGTTTATTCCCACTTCTAGGAGTGTGACTAAAGTGGAATCCCCCATAAGAGAGAGCGGCAGGTGAGACCGTGTCAGAAGGAGTCAGACATGTTTCTGTGACCCCAAAGAAGGTGAAGGCATTGGAATTGAAGAGGTCGTGGATGAAAGGAAGTTTGTTGCAGACTGAGCGGGCATTCCAGAGAGCAGCAGAGATGGGTGGAGGAGGAGGAGGGAGAAGAGAAATATTAATAAGGTTCTGGCAGTTATGTGTGGGTGCGGGTGGCTGTTTGCAGTGCGATTAGAGTGTAAGAGTGAGGAGTGAGCAGGCAGAGAGGGTCCGGGGTTTGGTGAAATGTCACTTGCAGCAAGTAGGAGGCAGAGAGACCGGAGGAGAGGGTGGGATTTAGATTTATGGGTAGAGGGAGCATGAAATGTATAGCGAGGTTGTATGAATAAGAAAAAGTTTTGTGAGAGGCAACCTGTGGAGATGATAAAAGAGAGGGAGAAATGTAGAGCATGTTGCTGACAGCAGGAGGATGCAGTGGGTGCACAGATCTGAGAATAGCAGGGGAAAGCAGGATAATCATGAAGAGCAGAGACAACATTATTGCACTAACTGTAAATCAGATTGCTAAAGTCGTGTCTGTTCCTTCTGGTCTCTTCTTGCTAAATTCTGGTCTAATTCGGTCGTTCTCTTTGTACTTAGAAAACCGGTGTACTTTGTAGTACCAGTGCATAAATCGACCAAGGTCTAATCAACTTAGAGCCACATTTATATAGTAAGCCTGATAGCCTATGCTTTGTTAGGAACTCTGGAGGTACAATCCTTTATATTGTGAAGGATTAAAAACACAGTCCTTTTTCAGGGTAATCCACCTTACCCACCGACACTTATTTATAACTTTAGAAAAGGACTATATAGACTAATGCAATCTCAGAGAGGCAAAAAAGAACTCTGAAAAATATTTATTGACACATATAGAAAAACATCAAAAACACATGATTCTTCAGCATCACAATGATTGGTTTTTAAGATACATAAGGTAGATTTGAGTTGACCAATGGTTGTAGCTTTACGGGTATTAAACTTCAAGGCAACGACACATGTTCGTTTCGGGCTTTTTTTGTAAAATTGTATGCGCCCTTCATCAGGCCGTGATACCCAATTCTAAAAATGAAGACAATACATAACAACACATTAAAATCACAAAGTACAATTGATCAAGTGCGACAGAAAAACTGTCGTACAAAAAAGAGACCACCACCTAGAAAGGTTCATAGCATGTACATCAGGTTCAATCCAAGAACCTACATGCATGGATCAGACCAAAGATTTGTGAAGAGCTTATAGAAGAATGTGTCAAGATGAGGATAGAAGTAAAGATGGAAAAAGAATAAGAGCCCAAGAACAGAGTAAACCACAGTAAACCAACTTCCTGGGGACTAGTAAATATCAGTCACCATATTCCTAAGTTGGTTACCAGAAAGAGGTGTAAAGTATATAACACATGAATTGTGACTGGACCAGAGATTTTGAAAAAATGGTGAAAAATCAACAAGCCTGTGAAGCTCAACCGAAAGGGGACCAATCAGGCAACAAAGGCCGAATGCTGGGGGGGGCGTCTGAGCTTACCAGACCCACAAAATCTAGAATAAAATTATAAAAAATATGTATAGAAACCCAGCAAAGCTCATCCCAATATGGTAGAGTGCCCAAGTATGTAACACACAGCCAGACCTCCCATATACCAAAGGAAAGGAACCCTGTCATATGTATAGTTAAACCTGGGCCATCTTGATATAACATTCAACATGTGAGCACGTATATAGGCTCACACAAAGGCGTGACCCAAAGTCAAACAGCCATAAATATATAAATACCAACAACACCTCTATATAGTTATCTATTTCCATATATTATATCCATGCATATTCCTACCTGGGGCAGCTTATCTAGATTGTGCTTAAAAAAACTTTAATCATAAGCACAACTATGTATGCAAAAACATATAGGTAATGTACACAAAGCATTATGCAGTCACTATATATAGTGCAAAGCAGACCATTGGCATTAAGTATCCATGACAAGAAGAACAGTTAATCTACAAAGGAGATAAAAAATCAATAATAAAGGGTATATGGACGGATTTACCTTTCCACCGGCTGGAGACAAATGCTGCAAGGTGGGAACCCAGTTAGAAATGACATCCCCTGCCATTTAAATATCCCACCAGGCACTGCTGTCTATTGGAGGCAACCAATCCAGAGCTTAGCAAAAACGGACCCACCCTGGAGCGCATCTCCACGTAAACAGCGGCTCATAAGAGGCAGTGGAGAAGACGTCGCCCCCTCCCACCGGAAGCGACGTCAGGCTCTTCAGAGACCAATAGGGATACGGCTAGTAGCCATGCTGGAACGCAGAAGGAAGTAAACAGGTCAAGCCTGCAATAGGGGCGCGGCTGGTGACCACGCTGAGGCGCAGGAGGAAGCGAGTGTGTCAAAATCCAAAGGCACCAATGGGGAGACAGCTCATAACCACGCTGGAGCGCAGGAGGAAGTAAGTATACGCTAGAGATACCGATAGGGATATACTATACAATAAACTACTCATAGCCACGCAGGAGCGCAGAGAGAGGTATGTATAAAGGGGAATGGCTCCCATATAACATCTGATCATAAAGACAGCACACTGACACGACAGAGACATCCTTAGATGTTGCAAGAAAAACGGGAAACATCACTAAAAAACTAATTTAAAGGGACATATCAGAATTACCTCAATGTCACCATATAAGCCATCCCTGCATACATAGAGATCTCACCAGTATAAAACACCAAGAAAAGCAGAATGGAGAACAAGCCATATGTCACACGCCCAGGCACCCCCACCAGAGATGGAGAGCTGGAACCCAAAACATCGGATGAGCCCACAAAGGTAATATTGGTCAATAATCAATAACCCATGGTCCAGATTTCTTCTAAGAGAGGGAGCTGTAAGAAAAAAAGCGAAAAGAATTTCAACACAAAACTTTCAAGTAAACACAATTTATTTCATACAAACAGACATATAGAATACAGTCGTGTCCAAATGGGCACGACAGTTAGTCTAAAGTGGTCTATATTCAGCATTGAGTCCAGCTGGAGTCAGTGTCTGTAAGAATCTGATCCAGCGGGCCTCTTTATGTAGTAAAATTAGTTCTCTATTTCCACCCCTTCTTGGTGGGGGGACTATATCTAGGACGCAAAATCTCAGCTGATTCGCCGAATGGCCCATAGAGACAAAATGCTGAGCCACCGGGGAATCAATCTGAGATGGATCTAAATTGCGCCTCAGCGCAACATTAATTCTGGACCTGTGCTCAATGATGCGCTCCTTAACGGAACGAGTAGTTTCCCCTACATACATCTTGCCACATGGGCACTTAATACCATATACCACAAATTCAGTATCACATGTGGCAAAATGGGAAAATTTAACTGGGAACCCTTTCATGGGGTGGTTAATGCTTCTCCCCTTTAAAACCAACTGGCAACACGAACAGTGTAGACACGGGAACGTACCCTTGCGCACAGGTGCCAGAAGTCTCTGAGTCCCACCCTTACAGGACCCCATATCTGCCCTGATCAAATGGTCCCTGATTGACTGCGCCCTCTTATAGGCTACCATAGGTGTCTGTTTGAAAGCCGGTATTTCAGCACTGATAGACCGCAGGATAGGCCAGTGCCGCTTGACCACATCCACAACCCTAGAGGATAGTGTACTAAAGGACGTAGCTAAAATCATACGTTCCTGTTTGTCATTACCCATGTTTTTACGGGATTTTTTCAACAATTCAATTCGTTCGTATTTCATTACATCTCTTTTGATGCGTTCAACCAATTTTTTAGGGTAATGTCTATCAACAAATTTGGATGTCATCCCAGACATACGTCTTTCTACTTGTTGTTCATCACTAACAATTCGACGTACCCGCATAAGCTGTGACTTGGGTAATGACTCTCTTAAAGACCTAGGATGGAAACTATGAAAGTCCAAGAGAGTATTTCGATCCGTAGGTTTAGAGAATAGGTCAAACGACAATAGCCGACCCCGTCTGCATACATTCACATCAAGAAACGCAATCTGTGATGCATCAACACTGAAGGTAAATTTCAAGGCGGTAGAGGCTCCCTGGAGTTCATTGTAGAAGAGGTCAAAGGAGGACCGGGGCCCCGCCCAGATCAAAAAGATATCGTCAATGTATCTACGCCAAATACAGGCGTATTTTTTAAAAAGATCATTGCGGTATACCCAATCCTCCTCGAACCTCTCCACAAATAGATTGGCATACACAGGAGCTACATTAGAACCCATCGAGGATCCTCTTTGTTGAAGATAGAATGTATCCTGGAAGAGGAAAAAATTCCTCTCAAGTACCAACTCTAGAAGGGACATGATGAATTCAACCTGTAATCCACCAACCGTAAGGTCACCTAGAAGGGACTGTCGTATAGCTGCCTTACCCTCAGTGTGTGGGATGCATGTATAGAGCGACTCAATGTCAAGCGTAATGAGTAGGCAGTTCTCATGTGGCAGAACTAACTCGCTCATTTGATTAATGAAGTCCGATGTGTCCCTAATGTACGATTTCTGATTGAGCATGTACTTTCTAAGTACCTTATCTAGAAAAATAGCAGTATGACTAAACACTGAGTCACACCCAGCCACGATGGGTCTCCCGGGTGGTTGATCAAGTCTCTTGTGGATTTTGGGCAAGCAATAGATGACCGGGGTGACAGGTTTGTCATTGTAGAGATATTCAAATAATTTCTGGTCTATAATATTGCTGTCCAATGCATCACACAAGATAACTTTAAGCTCCTTCAAAAACACACATGTTGGGTCCACATCTAACTTTCGATATACACTCTCATCATTAAGCTGTCTTAAAATTTCTGACACATAGTCATCTCTATTCATCACCACAACAGCCCCACCCTTATCAGCTGGTTTCACAACAATAGAGGAATTTTTCTTAAGGTTAAACAGCGCCTCCTTCTCAGCTCGACTGAAATTATGTTTCACATAGGGAGTATGCCCTCTTTTGAATTCTGACTCTAATTTAGCAATATCCCGTTTCACTACTTTAATGTATGCCTCTACTTGTTCATTACCTTCAGGTGCTCTATTGCCTGTGGGGGAAAGAAGGTTAAGTTCCTTTGCATCATACAAAGCTAAATTAGGGGTGCTCCTTAAAACAGTGGTTTGTCTAGAGAAAAAACTTTTCCATCTAAGTTGATTAAAGAATTTTTCAAACTCGATATCCAAAGAGAAGAAATCGGGGGTGGCCGTTGGGCTAAACGAAAGTCCCTTTGATAATACAGACAGTTCATCAGGGGACAACTGATAGGTAGAGATGTTAATCACTGGTGAAAGATCCAATCCCTTCACTGATAGCTCAGAGGTCACGTGCGGTCTCGAAAGTAATATTCCCGTCTCGGCATCTGCCTCGGTTGTCGTCTCTTGGGGGGCCGGGTTGATGAAGGCCCTGTTGCCCCTAAAAAAGAGGATGATTCCGACGCAGAAGAGCCAGTAGATGGTGCCGGAGAATTTGGCGGTTCTGGGCCTTGTCTGGGAAATCTGCGTCTCGATTTTCGTGGACCCCTCCCCCCTCCTGGGGTTACTGGGGCGTTTTTTTGTTGCCATTTATATACG
Organism: Hyperolius riggenbachi; assembly: GCF_040937935.1. NCBI lineage: Eukaryota > Metazoa > Chordata > Amphibia > Anura > Hyperoliidae > Hyperolius > Hyperolius riggenbachi. The sequence continues at coordinate 293,690,735 of NC_090649.1, forward strand.
TAGCCTGATGTATAGTCCCGGCAATCTCTCTGGAACTTCTCCTTTTTATTTTGTAAGGTTTCCTTTTTATATCTTTCCAAGGCGTCCTCCAGTAATGCTATCTGGAAATCAAAAGCCTCCTTGTTGGCCTTCTCACAGAGTTTTCTCCGGATTTCGGTTGCCTCTGATTTAAAACCTGGGAGCTTCTTATAGATCCACTCTACGTACAGTAAGAGAATATCAAATGAAGATTTATTTAATATACCCTCAAACCGACACAGGAACTCACGGTCATCAGTAAAGAGATTGGGGCGGATATGTGACCTGACCCCTCTAGGGATCTTCTTATTTTTATAGTATTCAGCAAGTGTCTGTCCATGAAGCTCCAAGTCTATAATATATTTCTCAATTCTTTCCAGATCTTTCCAATCAGCGGTTGTACTGTCAATATCGTCTAAGATCTTACAGCAGCCATCAACGTTACTCAAAATGCGTTTAATATCCTCATCTAAATATGAAAAAATAGAGATATTGCCAGATTGCACATTTTCCTCTGTAAGAGGAGATAGCCCATTTGTTGACATTTATATTACTCTCAAAAATGAATAGAAAAAAGTTGGGCAAAAAATAATTCTCGATTCACAGCATAGCTTGGATAAGAAGTACCCGGTGGATTCTGTAATCTTTGTTAGGAACTCTGGAGGTACAATCCTTTATATTGTGAAGGATTAAAAACACAGTCCTTTTTCAGGGTAATCCACCTTACCCACCGACACTTATTTATAACTTTAGAAAAGGACTATATAGACTAATGCAATCTCAGAGAGGCAAAAAAGAACTCTGAAAAATATTTATTGACACATATAGAAAAACATCAAAAACACATGATTCTTCAGCATCACAATGATTGGTTTTTAAGATACATAAGGTAGATTTGAGTTGACCAATGGTTGTAGCTTTACGGGTATTAAACTTCAAGGCAACGACACATGTTCGTTTCGGGCTTTTTTTGTAAAATTGTATGCGCCCTTCATCAGGCCGTGATACCCAATTCTAAAAATGAAGACAATACATAACAACACATTAAAATCACAAAGTACAATTGATCAAGTGCGACAGAAAAACTGTCGTACAAAAAAGAGACCACCACCTAGAAAGGTTCATAGCATGTACATCAGGTTCAATCCAAGAACCTACATGCATGGATCAGACCAAAGATTTGTGAAGAGCTTATAGAAGAATGTGTCAAGATGAGGATAGAAGTAAAGATGGAAAAAGAATAAGAGCCCAAGAACAGAGTAAACCACAGTAAACCAACTTCCTGGGGACTAGTAAATATCAGTCACCATATTCCTAAGTTGGTTACCAGAAAGAGGTGTAAAGTATATAACACATGAATTGTGACTGGACCAGAGATTTTGAAAAAATGGTGAAAAATCAACAAGCCTGTGAAGCTCAACCGAAAGGGGACCAATCAGGCAACAAAGGCCGAATGCTGGGGGGGGCGTCTGAGCTTACCAGACCCACAAAATCTAGAATAAAATTATAAAAAATATGTATAGAAACCCAGCAAAGCTCATCCCAATATGGTAGAGTGCCCAAGTATGTAACACACAGCCAGACCTCCCATATACCAAAGGAAAGGAACCCTGTCATATGTATAGTTAAACCTGGGCCATCTTGATATAACATTCAACATGTGAGCACGTATATAGGCTCACACAAAGGCGTGACCCAAAGTCAAACAGCCATAAATATATAAATACCAACAACACCTCTATATAGTTATCTATTTCCATATATTATATCCATGCATATTCCTACCTGGGGCAGCTTATCTAGATTGTGCTTAAAAAAACTTTAATCATAAGCACAACTATGTATGCAAAAACATATAGGTAATGTACACAAAGCATTATGCAGTCACTATATATAGTGCAAAGCAGACCATTGGCATTAAGTATCCATGACAAGAAGAACAGTTAATCTACAAAGGAGATAAAAAATCAATAATAAAGGGTATATGGACGGATTTACCTTTCCACCGGCTGGAGACAAATGCTGCAAGGTGGGAACCCAGTTAGAAATGACATCCCCTGCCATTTAAATATCCCACCAGGCACTGCTGTCTATTGGAGGCAACCAATCCAGAGCTTAGCAAAAACGGACCCACCCTGGAGCGCATCTCCACGTAAACAGCGGCTCATAAGAGGCAGTGGAGAAGACGTCGCCCCCTCCCACCGGAAGCGACGTCAGGCTCTTCAGAGACCAATAGGGATACGGCTAGTAGCCATGCTGGAACGCAGAAGGAAGTAAACAGGTCAAGCCTGCAATAGGGGCGCGGCTGGTGACCACGCTGAGGCGCAGGAGGAAGCGAGTGTGTCAAAATCCAAAGGCACCAATGGGGAGACAGCTCATAACCACGCTGGAGCGCAGGAGGAAGTAAGTATACGCTAGAGATACCGATAGGGATATACTATACAATAAACTACTCATAGCCACGCAGGAGCGCAGAGAGAGGTATGTATAAAGGGGAATGGCTCCCATATAACATCTGATCATAAAGACAGCACACTGACACGACAGAGACATCCTTAGATGTTGCAAGAAAAACGGGAAACATCACTAAAAAACTAATTTAAAGGGACATATCAGAATTACCTCAATGTCACCATATAAGCCATCCCTGCATACATAGAGATCTCACCAGTATAAAACACCAAGAAAAGCAGAATGGAGAACAAGCCATATGTCACACGCCCAGGCACCCCCACCAGAGATGGAGAGCTGGAACCCAAAACATCGGATGAGCCCACAAAGGTAATATTGGTCAATAATCAATAACCCATGGTCCAGATTTCTTCTAAGAGAGGGAGCTGTAAGAAAAAAAGCGAAAAGAATTTCAAAACAAAACTTTTGTGTTGAAATTCTTTTCGCTTTTTTTCTTACAGCTCCCTCTCTTAGAAGAAATCTGGACCATGGGTTATTGATTATTGACCAATATTACCTTTGTGGGCTCATCCGATGTTTTGGGTTCCAGCTCTCCATCTCTGGTGGGGGTGCCTGGGCGTGTGACATATGGCTTGTTCTCCATTCTGCTTTTCTTGGTGTTTTATACTGGTGAGATCTCTATGTATGCAGGGATGGCTTATATGGTGACATTGAGGTAATTCTGATATGTCCCTTTAAATTAGTTTTTTAGTGATGTTTCCCGTTTTTCTTGCAACATCTAAGGATGTCTCTGTCGTGTCAGTGTGCTGTCTTTATGATCAGATGTTATATGGGAGCCATTCCCCTTTATACATACCTCTCTCTGCGCTCCTGCGTGGCTATGAGTAGTTTATTGTATAGTATATCCCTATCGGTATCTCTAGCGTATACTTACTTCCTCCTGCGCTCCAGCGTGGTTATGAGCTGTCTCCCCATTGGTGCCTTTGGATTTTGACACACTCGCTTCCTCCTGCGCCTCAGCGTGGTCACCAGCCGCGCCCCTATTGCAGGCTTGACCTGTTTACTTCCTTCTGCGTTCCAGCATGGCTACTAGCCGTATCCCTATTGGTCTCTGAAGAGCCTGACGTCGCTTCCGGTGGGAGGGGGCGACGTCTTCTCCACTGCCTCTTATGAGCCGCTGTTTACGTGGAGATGCGCTCCAGGGTGGGTCCGTTTTTGCTAAGCTCTGGATTGGTTGCCTCCAATAGACAGCAGTGCCTGGTGGGATATTTAAATGGCAGGGGATGTCATTTCTAACTGGGTTCCCACCTTGCAGCATTTGTCTCCAGCCGGTGGAAAGGTAAATCCGTCCATATACCCTTTATTATTGATTTTTTATCTCCTTTGTAGATTAACTGTTCTTCTTGTCATGGATACTTAATGCCAATGGTCTGCTTTGCACTATATATAGTGACTGCATAATGCTTTGTGTACATTACCTATATGTTTTTGCATACATAGTTGTGCTTATGATTAAAGTTTTTTTAAGCACAATCTAGATAAGCTGCCCCAGGTAGGAATATGCATGGATATAATATATGGAAATAGATAACTATATAGAGGTGTTGTTGGTATTTATATATTTATGGCTGTTTGACTTTGGGTCACGCCTTTGTGTGAGCCTATATACGTGCTCACATGTTGAATGTTATATCAAGATGGCCCAGGTTTAACTATACATATGACAGGGTTCCTTTCCTTTGGTATATGGGAGGTCTGGCTGTGTGTTACATACTTGGGCACTCTACCATATTGGGATGAGCTTTGCTGGGTTTCTATACATATTTTTTATAATTTTATTCTAGATTTTGTGGGTCTGGTAAGCTCAGACGCCCCCCCCAGCATTCGGCCTTTGTTGCCTGATTGGTCCCCTTTCGGTTGAGCTTCACAGGCTTGTTGATTTTTCACCATTTTTTCAAAATCTCTGGTCCAGTCACAATTCATGTGTTATATACTTTACACCTCTTTCTGGTAACCAATTTAGGAATATGGTGACTGATATTTACTAGTCCCCAGGAAGTTGGTTTACTGTGGTTTACTCTGTTCTTGGGCTCTTATTCTTTTTCCATCTTTACTTCTATCCTCATCTTGACACATTCTTCTATAAGCTCTTCACAAATCTTTGGTCTGATCCATGCATGTAGGTTCTTGGATTGAACCTGATGTACATGCTATGAACCTTTCTAGGTGGTGGTCTCTTTTTTGTACGACAGTTTTTCTGTCGCACTTGATCAATTGTACTTTGTGATTTTAATGTGTTGTTATGTATTGTCTTCATTTTTAGAATTGGGTATCACGGCCTGATGAAGGGCGCATACAATTTTACAAAAAAAGCCCGAAACGAACATGTGTCGTTGCCTTGAAGTTTAATACCCGTAAAGCTACAACCATTGGTCAACTCAAATCTACCTTATGTATCTTAAAAACCAATCATTGTGATGCTGAAGAATCATGTGTTTTTGATGTTTTTCTATATGTGTCAATAAATATTTTTCAGAGTTCTTTTTTGCCTCTCTGAGATTGCATTAGTCTATATAGTCCTTTTCTAAAGTTATAAATAAGTGTCGGTGGGTAAGGTGGATTACCCTGAAAAAGGACTGTGTTTTTAATCCTTCACAATATAAAGGATTGTACCTCCAGAGTTCCTAACAAAGATTACAGAATCCACCGGGTACTTCTTATCCAAGCTATGCTGTGAATCGAGAATTATTTTTTGCCCAACTTTTTTCTATTCATTTTTGAGAGTAATATAAATGTCAACAAATGGGCTATCTCCTCTTACAGAGGAAAATGTGCAATCTGGCAATATCTCTATTTTTTCATATTTAGATGAGGATATTAAACGCATTTTGAGTAACGTTGATGGCTGCTGTAAGATCTTAGACGATATTGACAGTACAACCGCTGATTGGAAAGATCTGGAAAGAATTGAGAAATATATTATAGACTTGGAGCTTCATGGACAGACACTTGCTGAATACTATAAAAATAAGAAGATCCCTAGAGGGGTCAGGTCACATATCCGCCCCAATCTCTTTACTGATGACCGTGAGTTCCTGTGTCGGTTTGAGGGTATATTAAATAAATCTTCATTTGATATTCTCTTACTGTACGTAGAGTGGATCTATAAGAAGCTCCCAGGTTTTAAATCAGAGGCAACCGAAATCCGGAGAAAACTCTGTGAGAAGGCCAACAAGGAGGCTTTTGATTTCCAGATAGCATTACTGGAGGACGCCTTGGAAAGATATAAAAAGGAAACCTTACAAAATAAAAAGGAGAAGTTCCAGAGAGATTGCCGGGACTATACATCAGGCTACGTATATAAATGGCAACAAAAAAACGCCCCAGTAACCCCAGGAGGGGGGAGGGGTCCACGAAAATCGAGACGCAGATTTCCCAGACAAGCCCCAGAACCGCCAAATTCTCCGGCACCATCTACTGGCTCTTCTGCGTCGGAATCATCCTCTTTTTTAGGGGCAACAGGGCCTTCATCAACCCGGCCCCCCAAGAGACGACAACCGAGGCAGATGCCGAGACGGGAATATTACTTTCGAGACCGCACGTGACCTCTGAGCTATCAGTGAAGGGATTGGATCTTTCACCAGTGATTAACATCTCTACCTATCAGTTGTCCCCTGATGAACTGTCTGTATTATCAAAGGGACTTTCGTTTAGCCCAACGGCCACCCCCGATTTCTTCTCTTTGGATATCGAGTTTGAAAAATTCTTTAATCAACTTAGATGGAAAAGTTTTTTCTCTAGACAAACCACTGTTTTAAGGAGCACCCCTAATTTAGCTTTGTATGATGCAAAGGAACTTAACCTTCTTTCCCCCACAGGCAATAGAGCACCTGAAGGTAATGAACAAGTAGAGGCATACATTAAAGTAGTGAAACGGGATATTGCTAAATTAGAGTCAGAATTCAAAAGAGGGCATACTCCCTATGTGAAACATAATTTCAGTCGAGCTGAGAAGGAGGCGCTGTTTAACCTTAAGAAAAATTCCTCTATTGTTGTGAAACCAGCTGATAAGGGTGGGGCTGTTGTGGTGATGAATAGAGATGACTATGTGTCAGAAATTTTAAGACAGCTTAATGATGAGAGTGTATATCGAAAGTTAGATGTGGACCCAACATGTGTGTTTTTGAAGGAGCTTAAAGTTATCTTGTGTGATGCATTGGACAGCAATATTATAGACCAGAAATTATTTGAATATCTCTACAATGACAAACCTGTCACCCCGGTCATCTATTGCTTGCCCAAAATCCACAAGAGACTTGATCAACCACCCGGGAGACCCATCGTGGCTGGGTGTGACTCAGTGTTTAGTCATACTGCTATTTTTCTAGATAAGGTACTTAGAAAGTACATGCTCAATCAGAAATCGTACATTAGGGACACATCGGACTTCATTAATCAAATGAGCGAGTTAGTTCTGCCACATGAGAACTGCCTACTCATTACGCTTGACATTGAGTCGCTCTATACATGCATCCCACACACTGAGGGTAAGGCAGCTATACGACAGTCCCTTCTAGGTGACCTTACGGTTGGTGGATTACAGGTTGAATTCATCATGTCCCTTCTAGAGTTGGTACTTGAGAGGAATTTTTTCCTCTTCCAGGATACATTCTATCTTCAACAAAGAGGATCCTCGATGGGTTCTAATGTAGCTCCTGTGTATGCCAATCTATTTGTGGAGAGGTTCGAGGAGGATTGGGTATACCGCAATGATCTTTTTAAAAAATACGCCTGTATTTGGCGTAGATACATTGACGATATCTTTTTGATCTGGGCGGGGCCCCGGTCCTCCTTTGACCTCTTCTACAATGAACTCCAGGGAGCCTCTACCGCCTTGAAATTTACCTTCAGTGTTGATGCATCACAGATTGCGTTTCTTGATGTGAATGTATGCAGACGGGGTCGGCTATTGTCGTTTGACCTATTCTCTAAACCTACGGATCGAAATACTCTCTTGGACTTTCATAGTTTCCATCCTAGGTCTTTAAGAGAGTCATTACCCAAGTCACAGCTTATGCGGGTACGTCGAATTGTTAGTGATGAACAACAAGTAGAAAGACGTATGTCTGGGATGACATCCAAATTTGTTGATAGACATTACCCTAAAAAATTGGTTGAACGCATCAAAAGAGATGTAATGAAATACGAACGAATTGAATTGTTGAAAAAATCCCGTAAAAACATGGGTAATGACAAACAGGAACGTATGATTTTAGCTACGTCCTTTAGTACACTATCCTCTAGGGTTGTGGATGTGGTCAAGCGGCACTGGCCTATCCTGCGGTCTATCAGTGCTGAAATACCGGCTTTCAAACAGACACCTATGGTAGCCTATAAGAGGGCGCAGTCAATCAGGGACCATTTGATCAGGGCAGATATGGGGTCCTGTAAGGGTGGGACTCAGAGACTTCTGGCACCTGTGCGCAAGGGTACGTTCCCGTGTCTACACTGTTCGTGTTGCCAGTTGGTTTTAAAGGGGAGAAGCATTAACCACCCCATGAAAGGGTTCCCAGTTAAATTTTCCCATTTTGCCACATGTGATACTGAATTTGTGGTATATGGTATTAAGTGCCCATGTGGCAAGATGTATGTAGGGGAAACTACTCGTTCCGTTAAGGAGCGCATCATTGAGCACAGGTCCAGAATTAATGTTGCGCTGAGGCGCAATTTAGATCCATCTCAGATTGATTCCCCGGTGGCTCAGCATTTTGTCTCTATGGGCCATTCGGCGAATCAGCTGAGATTTTGCGTCCTAGATATAGTCCCCCCACCAAGAAGGGGTGGAAATAGAGAACTAATTTTACTACATAAAGAGGCCCGCTGGATCAGATTCTTACAGACACTGACTCCAGCTGGACTCAATGCTGAATATAGACCACTTTAGACTAACTGTCGTGCCCATTTGGACACGACTGTATTCTATATGTCTGTTTGTATGAAATAAATTGTGTTTACTTGAAAGTTTTGTGTTGAAATTCTTTTCGCTTTTTTTCTTACAGCTCCCTCTCTTAGAAGAAATCTGGACCATGGGTTATTGATTATTGACCAATATTACCTTTGTGGGCTCATCCGATGTTTTGGGTTCCAGCTCTCCATCTCTGGTGGGGGTGCCTGGGCGTGTGACATATGGCTTGTTCTCCATTCTGCTTTTCTTGGTGTTTTATACTGGTGAGATCTCTATGTATGCAGGGATGGCTTATATGGTGACATTGAGGTAATTCTGATATGTCCCTTTAAATTAGTTTTTTAGTGATGTTTCCCGTTTTTCTTGCAACATCTAAGGATGTCTCTGTCGTGTCAGTGTGCTGTCTTTATGATCAGATGTTATATGGGAGCCATTCCCCTTTATACATACCTCTCTCTGCGCTCCTGCGTGGCTATGAGTAGTTTATTGTATAGTATATCCCTATCGGTATCTCTAGCGTATACTTACTTCCTCCTGCGCTCCAGCGTGGTTATGAGCTGTCTCCCCATTGGTGCCTTTGGATTTTGACACACTCGCTTCCTCCTGCGCCTCAGCGTGGTCACCAGCCGCGCCCCTATTGCAGGCTTGACCTGTTTACTTCCTTCTGCGTTCCAGCATGGCTACTAGCCGTATCCCTATTGGTCTCTGAAGAGCCTGACGTCGCTTCCGGTGGGAGGGGGCGACGTCTTCTCCACTGCCTCTTATGAGCCGCTGTTTACGTGGAGATGCGCTCCAGGGTGGGTCCGTTTTTGCTAAGCTCTGGATTGGTTGCCTCCAATAGACAGCAGTGCCTGGTGGGATATTTAAATGGCAGGGGATGTCATTTCTAACTGGGTTCCCACCTTGCAGCATTTGTCTCCAGCCGGTGGAAAGGTAAATCCGTCCATATACCCTTTATTATTGATTTTTTATCTCCTTTGTAGATTAACTGTTCTTCTTGTCATGGATACTTAATGCCAATGGTCTGCTTTGCACTATATATAGTGACTGCATAATGCTTTGTGTACATTACCTATATGTTTTTGCATACATAGTTGTGCTTATGATTAAAGTTTTTTTAAGCACAATCTAGATAAGCTGCCCCAGGTAGGAATATGCATGGATATAATATATGGAAATAGATAACTATATAGAGGTGTTGTTGGTATTTATATATTTATGGCTGTTTGACTTTGGGTCACGCCTTTGTGTGAGCCTATATACGTGCTCACATGTTGAATGTTATATCAAGATGGCCCAGGTTTAACTATACATATGACAGGGTTCCTTTCCTTTGGTATATGGGAGGTCTGGCTGTGTGTTACATACTTGGGCACTCTACCATATTGGGATGAGCTTTGCTGGGTTTCTATACATATTTTTTATAATTTTATTCTAGATTTTGTGGGTCTGGTAAGCTCAGACGCCCCCCCCAGCATTCGGCCTTTGTTGCCTGATTGGTCCCCTTTCGGTTGAGCTTCACAGGCTTGTTGATTTTTCACCATTTTTTCAAAATCTCTGGTCCAGTCACAATTCATGTGTTATATACTTTACACCTCTTTCTGGTAACCAACTTAGGAATATGGTGACTGATATTTACTAGTCCCCAGGAAGTTGGTTTACTGTGGTTTACTCTGTTCTTGGGCTCTTATTCTTTTTCCATCTTTACTTCTATCCTCATCTTGACACATTCTTCTATAAGCTCTTCACAAATCTTTGGTCTGATCCATGCATGTAGGTTCTTGGATTGAACCTGATGTACATGCTATGAACCTTTCTAGGTGGTGGTCTCTTTTTTGTACGACAGTTTTTCTGTCGCACTTGATCAATTGTACTTTGTGATTTTAATGTGTTGTTATGTATTGTCTTCATTTTTAGAATTGGGTATCACGGCCTGATGAAGGGCGCATACAATTTTACAAAAAAAGCCCGAAACGAACATGTGTCGTTGCCTTGAAGTTTAATACCCGTAAAGCTACAACCATTGGTCAACTCAAATCTACCTTATGTATCTTAAAAACCAATCATTGTGATGCTGAAGAATCATGTGTTTTTGATGTTTTTCTATATGTGTCAATAAATATTTTTCAGAGTTCTTTTTTGCCTCTCTGAGATTGCATTAGTCTATATAGTCCTTTTCTAAAGTTATAAATGATAGCCTATGCTTAGCAGGCCTGATTGTAGACTGACTGATGCAGGTGAGGGACTGAGAGCTCAGCCTGTAGCAGATCATAATACAACTCAGGTAATTAAGCAGGAAGCAGCTCAATTGTCTAAAGGTGTTAGGGCCAAATTAGCCTGGAGCCAGAGATATGAGCCAGTGGAGAGCAGACTAATTCAGGGAATATGCAAAGCCAGCCACTTAGATATTGTAAAAATGCAAAGTATTGCAGCACTTCAGAATATTCACAGATTGAAGTAAAATCGAGAGAGTTCATAGAAGCGCAGATCAAACCATAAGAATTAGATAGCTTCAACTGTTTTTAAAAAAAAAGAGGATTCTCGCTGGTCGCCCTGGGCAACTACTCCACTTTCTCACCAGTGTTCTTTACACTTGTCTTGATAAATCAAACCAATTATGTTTGACTTGTGCTTGCTTTTCAGGTTAGCTCCATTTTATTACAATGCCAGTCATTTACAAATTCTGCATTTGTACAATACTTGCAAACAACTTTGTTCTAATCTGTAAAACATGCATTCATCTTCTGTGCTTGATTTGTGTCCTTGCTCTGGTTTAGAGTCAGGTTTTTTTAATGCCTATTCTCCAGGCAAAAACTAAAATTTTTCAGCAGAGTGTATTTCTGTATATAAACAAAGTCTGAAGCAAGTGACTCATATTGCCAGCTGACATTTATGGTCACTGAAGAAGCTCTGATGAGCAATACAGTGTGAAAATGCAAATAACCTAAAACTAGCTTCAGCCTATTGGTTATCCTAAATACTAAATTAAGGATGTAATTATGCATGAAAGCGACTACGTGCGCACATCCAGGGCTGTGGAGTCGGAGTCGTGGAGTCGGGCAATTTTGGGTGCCTGGAGTCGGAGTCGGGAAAAAATGCACCGACTCCGACTCCTAATGAATTTGTAACTGTAATTAAAATAGAAAATATGATAAAATGTTCTATTTCTCAGATAATAGTCATTAAAAAGAATGTATATATACAGTATATATACACAGTAATAGCTGTGCTTAGTCCACAAAAATGAAATAAACCAATCAAAATTAGTTACTTGTGCTGCTTCAATAAAGCAGTCCCCGTATTTTTAAGGTCAGATTGTGACTGTATATATGATGTGTACACAGGAATCTCTTATATATACTAAATAACATCTATGCTGTAAGAATAAAGCCTGTTGTGTAGCTGTGTCACTAATAGAGATGGTCAACGAGATGGAAATAATTCTGCATTGATGCTGATTTATGCAAATGTATGCACTCCCTTTGCTGATGAAATAAAATAATTTGATATGTTATTAAAATTTGGTTTGGTGATTACAAATTAAAGGGTAACTGAGACGGATGAAAAGTAGTTTTATACATACCTGGGGCTTCCTCCAGCCCCCTTCAGGCTAATCAGTCCCTCACTGTCCTCCACCACCCGGATCTTCTGCTTTGAGTCCTGGTAATTCAGCCAGTCAGCGCAGTCCAGTCACGTGCCGCTCCTCCAGCCAGGAGCGTTCTGCACCTGCGCAATAGTGCTGCACAGGTGTAGTATGCTCCTGGCGGCGGAGTGTGTGCATGCGCACTACGCTTGACTGGCTCAAGTACCTGGACTCATAGCAGAAGATCCAGGTGGTGGAGGAGGACAACGAGGGACTGATTATCCTGAAGGCGGCTGGAGGAAGCCCCAGGTATGTATAAAACTTTAATTTCATCTGTCTCAGGTTTACTTTGTTACACAGTAGTCCTATACTCTACATATGCACTCCCCACAGAGCTGCAGGGAATCCACTGAGAATGCTGTGCACATTGAACACAGAGGTGTTGTCTGTTTACAATCTCCTCACATTCTTACATGCACCCACACTTGATAGATGTTCTTTGTTCCGGTTTGTACCTTTTACAAGTACTCTTACCAAGGACTAGTTTTAGTCTAAAGGGAATAAATATAGTAGTATACATATCCTTTTCACTTCAGTTGTCTTGTAAAATTCCTAAGCGTTGGCAGTTAAGAGACGAATTTCATGTTACATACTTTTAATCAACAAAATTGTAATATGCAAATTAGAGGAGTCGGAGTCGGTGGAATCCTAAACTGAGGAGTCAGAGTCGGTGGATTTTTGGACCGACTCCACAGCCCTGCGCACATCACAACAGCACTGCCACCCAATCCCTGAGCGCATGCACCACAACCACCACACTGACTAACTTGCCGCCTACAACGCACTTAGATCAAGGAATGGAAACTACATTCCTATTCACTGATCTCCCTACTAACGGGTGGCAACGAGAGCGCGCACACAGTGGTGATCGTGGCAAGATACGTATATATCTACACTTGGGGGCAAGGATCAAGTCTCCACGGGCGTAGATATACTGCATGAAATGCAGTAACTTGGATACCTTAGCGATCCTAAATTAAAAAACAGGAGGAGCAGGCATATTCTTCTCCATACCCCTATGTTGCCTTGTAATGGACGCCCAAAGTTACTTCTGATACGGCCAGAGTCAGTGAGCAGTGCGCAGCCGTTGCCCAGCGGTGCAGGTCCTTGATAGGGATGAGGACTGCCTGCTACACATGCTTGCTCCCCCAGTTTTTAAGATTTAGGAGCGCTAAGGTATCCATTAAGGTGCTCTTTAAAGTGTACCAGAGACGACAGATACTTACCTTTTTATACATACCTGGGGCTTCCTCCAGCCCCATAGGCATGGATCGCTCCCACGCCCGTCCTCCGCTGCCTGAAGCTCCAGTATTGGATCCCGTAACTTCCTCCAGTCGCGGCCAGTCTGACGCAAGTGAAGTGGAGGAAGTAGTAGTCTCCGGTTTCCTTTAAGAATACTTTACATTTTATCCATGTCATTTTAACAACTAAATTTGCGTAATGAGTTCCATGAAGTTAAGGTCAGGTGATCATGCTTGTTCAGCAAATAAATTTCACCTATGTACAGGGATGACTTGTTTTACTCAGGTTAGAATTTCTGGTGCCTAAAGTGACCAAATGACCTATACATCTAAATTTGGTATTCAGCTAATTTAAACTGAAGAAGCCAATTGGTTATTGGAGAAATATCGTACAGAAACAAAACAAAAAGGCTAGTTTTGAAACTAATACAGCAATCATGACATGGATAAATTAGAATTTTCAAAGACTGGTAAGATCAGGCAAAAGTCCTACAGGTTTAAAGTGTACCAGAGGCAGGTTTAGATTATGAAATGGGATATAGAGGCATGTTCCCAAGCTAATTCATTCAGCGCTGCTCAGTTTCCCCGTTTATCCACTGCAGCTCCTTGAAAGTGCAGACAAGCTGCTTGTTGGTACTCTGTAAAAAGGAGCGTCCTTAGCTGGAAAGGCATTATCCCTGCACACCCATTCCAGCCTTTGGAACGCCCCTTCCCCGCCTCCTTTATGCTCGCTTCCGAGTCTGGCAGTGTCTCAGCTTTGAAGCAGTGAAAGAGCTAAGATCTGCTGTCACCTGTACTTCTGGGGTCACAGCCAATTTGCTTTTCTAAAGATTTTTTTTAAATCCTTATAAATTCGGGAACAGAGTGGCAAAGAACAGTGGGAAATAGTTTTTCGGAACAGAACCCACAAAAAAGGTTTTGAATGGACATCTAAATGGGTCCTATTTATAGCATTTAATCCGTCTACGTGTCCCTGCTGGCCTCCTGTCAGTACTTTTTTAATGGGTAAACCTAGCCTTAAAGTGTACCTGAGGTGATATGACGAGATAGACAAGTGTATGTACAATGCCAAGCATAAACATAACTAGGCAGTGTTCTTTTTTTGCTGCATGAAAGAGTTAACCATTCAGGAGTGCAAGTGACAGTTTCTCTCCAGTTGGGACCAAGTTGGACTATAACATAACCCTCAATGATAGGGAATTACAGCCAAAGAACTCTTTCCTGGCAGAAAACAGCTTCTAAGTGCATGGAATAGATAAAAAGGTCAATAGTTCACATGTGGGAAAAAAAACACAAGATAATTCAAACAAAGAATGTATGAACATGTGTTGTAGCATAGATTGTTACACATGTGCATGCAGAATTTTGGGATTACTTATTAACCACTTCGGTACCAGCAGCCTCTGCCCCCTTAAGGACCAGTACACTAAAAATCTGCCGTTCCCTCCGTTCTGACCCCGCCGCAGGCTCCTCTCTCTTCAGTCTCTATGATGGCAGAGCGCTGTGCGCCGGTCAGGAACCGCTTTCATTGGCTCCTGACCCTGTCAATCAATGTAAGCCAATGGGATTGGCTTACAGTGATGACAGGGCCCGGAGCCAATGAAAACGGTTCCTGACCTGCACACAGTGCTCTGCCATCACAGAGACGGCAGGGTGAGTGAATTGTGGCGGGGTCGAAGCGGCGAGATCGGCGGGGACGCACGGTTAATGGGACATTGAACCTATGACCAGTCCGGGCCTCAGCGCCACCTGCTGGACGTAGATTCAACCTATGTCGGTCCGGATCCAGTTAATGTGTATGAAACTGAGTTGCTAAACCTAGCGAACCAGGTTTTTCATTATCTAGCGCAAGATACAGAAATGCACTAATTAAAAAAATTGAGAGTCATGTCTAAAGGTGGCCACTAATGATCCAATTTCTAGCGAAAAATTGTTTGAGCGATCAGAAATTCTGATCGGAAGTGAAATATTGTAATACATTGTTCACTACACCAACAATGAACCAATGTTTGCTTCCTATCTATCACAACCAACAAGAAAATCCAAATTTTGGTTCGACGAAAAATTAATTTGGACAACATTTTTTTTCACTCATTCATAATCGGTTGTGTCCATCAACGGAGGCTATTTACAACCAATCTGATCAGAATTTCTGATTGCTCTAACGATTTTTCGCTAGAAATTGGACAGATAGTGGCCACCTTAAGAAAGGGAATGGTTCTCATTTCAATAGTAGAATTTATGCGTTTTATTGAACCTTTAATCATAGGCTGGGATGCGCAGAAGAACTGAGCAGCGTGACTGAGCCAGATTACCGGGACTAATTGCGGCTGAACGGAGGCACTTGGGAGAATGGCGAGGGACGCATTGGTGCTTATGGGGTTGAAGAAAGCCCCTGGTAATTGTACAATCTTTTATATCCCAAGCTCTCAGGTTTATTTTAAAAATAAAGTTATGCTTAGCAAAACGCAGGTCTATACACAGTAATAACTGTAAATATCAGTGTTTTAAAGCGGGATTGTCACCATGAAAAGCAAATTTCAACAGCAACTGGTCTGAGTGTATTAAGCGATAAAGATGCTAATCCTGCATTCAAAACTTTTTCTGCTGTTATGATTTGAAGTTATCACATACTTAAGGAGCACTGGCCCTTTAATAGTCAGTGCCAAACAGTTGCATGCTGGGGGTTCTTTTTATCTATAATATATTTCTCCTCTTCCATTTATTTCCCTGCCTAGCTGCCTATCTGAAACACGATCCACTGCTCACTTGTGTTTACAAGCAAGGCTGAGGTGACTCAGCGATTGGAGGAGAAATAAAAAAAAAATCAAAAGGGCAGAAATTACATCAGGATGCAGCCTAAACTGTGGGCAAAAGACACGGTTCCCACCAGGAACATAATTTTCTTAATTTACTATATAAAATTCACTGAAATCAAAACGTGGACAGTACAATACATGTGTTATGTAAGTAGATCAAGTATTTACCTACTTATATATGTGTTTTTTTCCCTGGCATAATATGGCCAATCCTACTGCTTTAAAAGATTAATTTTTGCCACCTTGTGTTTGAAAATGGAACTGCATTCATATTTAGACAAAATTTGCTTTTTTAAACATGAAACTGATTCTTAAGATACTATTCTTTATTTTCATGAAGCGGTTAATTTTTTTTTTTTTTGAAAAACTACAATAAAACTTATTGAAACTAAACATGAAACTGGGTAATTTGCTGTTATGTATCCTTAGATTCTACCAGTTCAACAAAAGCAGCAGTGATCTTCAGACTTTCATATCAATTACAGTAGAATCCCTTTATAGTAAACTACAAGGGGACAGGCAAAGTAGTTTATTATATAAAATTGTCATACTCCAGCACGTAAAGTATACTATAGAACTGGATCTTAATTCAGTCAATAATTGGGAGTCATTTTTTCTTTCAGGAGGCAAAGACAGGGTCTAAGGCCACATACAGACATCAGACCATAGTCTTT
Source organism: Hyperolius riggenbachi (assembly GCF_040937935.1). Classification (NCBI taxonomy): domain Eukaryota; kingdom Metazoa; phylum Chordata; class Amphibia; order Anura; family Hyperoliidae; genus Hyperolius; species Hyperolius riggenbachi. The sequence continues at coordinate 293,707,507 of NC_090649.1, forward strand.
GGAAAATGAAAGATCACAGACCAATTTTACCCCCTTCCATGTAGTATGAGAGCCATACCTACACAGTCTATTCTATGGAGCTGAACTCCCCATCAGAAAAAAATCTTTGCAAGATGCTGCACACACAGATGCTGTACAGACACAAAAGATTAGTATCTGCAAAAGATCTGTTCCTGTCAAAGATCCGTTCCTGCAAATTGCATTCATAGTCTATGAGATCTGCAGATCATCATACACACCTTGTTTAATTGACATTCGTCTGCAGATCAGACAATCATCTGCAGATCTGAAAATCCATCCTGGTGGATCTGATCTGCAGACGAATGTCTGTTAAACAAGGTGTGTATGATGATCTGCAGATATCATAGACTATGAATGCAATTTGCAGGAACGGATCTTTTACAGGAACAGATCTTTTGCAGATACTGATCTGTTGAATGTCTACAGCATCTTTGTGTGCAGCATCTTGCAAAGATTTCTGTCTGATGGGGAGTTCAGCTCCATAGAATAGACTGTGTAGATATGGCTCTCTTACTACATGGAAGGGGGTAAAATTGGTCTGTGATCTTTCATTTTCAAAAGACTATGGTCTGATGTGTGTATGAGCCTTAAGCTAGATCAAAATGCATAGTGCTCAATATGTAAATATGCAGGGATTTGCCTGAAATAATCATGCAACACCTTGCACAGGAAGCATAGATCTCACCAGTTAATCTAGACACAGTATTGATAGTGTGCTCCTCTGTCCACATTTGTGCAGCCTGTATAATATTGTAGCATTGCAGCCATGTACAAGCACGTTACAGATGACAGGCAATTTCCTCAGTAATCAGGCAGCTGCTTACACAGGAAGCATAGGTCTCACTGGCTGGTGCTTTTGAAGTAGTCCGCACAGGCCCAAAGTAGTGTGCAGATTGTGATCAGGCTACAAGTGGTTGCCAGCCTGCCGACAGGCCATGGCTCATGGGCCTCTGACTGATATATGACGCATGCACCCGCCCACTGTCCACTATAGCCAGATACAAAATACCGAAGGGGCCACAAAATTAGTTTACTATAAGGCCCTGTTCACATCAGAGTTAAAAATGGTCTGATCCCAGATTGGAAGGGAATAGATTGTAACAGTGTGGATTGAGCAGAGATTACCAGGATTGTGTTATTTAACATGTACTAAATAACCTGCAGCGATCGTTAACCATAGCAAAGATACATGGTAGATCCCCCATTAAAGAGGAGCTGTTATGTATAGGGTCTTAGAGAAAAAAAAACACATATCAGTAGCTAAATATTGGCTGTACTTACATTACATAAGCATTTCACTGTCCACATTTGGATTTCACAGAAATTTTATATAGTACCGTATTTGCAGAGATTGATGCTCCTGACAGCTCATGGCAGGTTCCATGTTTGTCTGTCTTGTATGAAGCCAATTGTGATATAATATCCTCCCTTACCTTGCTTCCTGATGATTCGACTCACAAAAAAGATCAAGATCAAAGATCCTAATGGTTCATGATCCGGACAACACTACTGTGCAGTGAATATTAATTAGCCATGTGGCTAGGAACAATAGCGGACTCATGCAGTATACTCTAACAGAACATGTGCCCTGTGAACAGCACATTGATTTTTCAGTGTTGTGAGCTGGACTGCGTTACAAGCTGCTGTAACATGAGCCTGTAACTTCTCACTGTGAAAGCAGCCTTAGGGCGGGATAGGGAAATGAAGAGGATGACCCAAGGTAGTGCAGTGCGAAGATGAAGCATCCCCAGAATGCTTTGCAGTATCTGTTATGCAGCCTGCCAGCCTCCTTCGGAGCTTGGGAATATAGAGGCTTGCTGTTCAGCAAACATCAAAGTAAGAGAGATTTTTAACTTCAGTATTGCCTTTTTGGCTTCCTTCTAAACTGTTTAACACAGGAGAATAGAGGTTTAAATTAGCTTTTGCAGCCTGACAGTTACTCTTTAAGTGTAGGGTCAGCAAGGTGTAAGAGTGTTGTGTTGTATATCCGGCGCACGCTCACCAGTGGGCTGAGAAATCAGTTCAAGTTGGGGGGGATCTTGATGACGCTAGACGCTAGTCATGTAAACAGCAATACAAACCTTAGATCAGCCTTTCTCAACCTTTCGATCATGGAGGAACCCTGCAAATAACTTTTGGATCTCAAGGAACCCCTGCAAACATTTTTTTGGTCTCGAGGAACCCCTGCATTTATTTTGCAGGAGGCATGGTCTTTAAAAGTATGTGTGGCTGTTTATTTCACTACCCCCATTACACTGCCACTCATTATACCGTCTCCTGATGCCCCAATTTAGTGCTTCTTGTTACAGCACCCCCTATTATAATGTGCTCTATTATACTTCCCCCACGATGAGGGAAATGCCAAGGAACCCCTGCAGAGTACTCAAGGAACCCTGGGGTTCCAGGGAACCCTGGTTGAGAAAGCCTGCCCTAGATGGTGCTACAATAAAAGTCACATCTCCCGGCCTCTCCCCTCCTTTCTTTATTGAAAAGAATAGTTATACACTACCTAAATACTATCTTAAATCAGTTATTTCTAAACCTTTTTTCTATGATTGACTCTCCAATCATGTTTTAGTTTCTATCAGCGCACATTCACTGTCATTTTTTTAGACACAGATAGAATGCACGGACACAGCACTGACAGAGCAGGCCCGACATTCATTTTGGTCTCTGTTCTAAATGAATACAGTCTGACAATCTGACAGATTGTCTTAGTCAGTGATATTCATTTTTTTCACAAAGCATGATTCTGTATGCCCTGTCCACTCTTAATGATACAAAGCCTCTGCTTGTACACTGAGGAAAAGCTGTATGCCTGGGAAATTCTAGACAATAGCCACTGAGTAGCTTCTAAAACAAGGAGCATGCTAAGAATCTTGCCTCCAGCTTAGAAAGGCTGACTTGACGAAGCACTGGATAAAAGGATGCTACAAAGATTTAAAGGATGTGTGTATGATGTACAGGGAGTGCAGGATTATTAGGCAAATTAGTATTTTGACCACATCATCCTCTTTATGCATGTTGTCTTACTCCAAGCTGTATAGGCTTGAAAGCCTACTACAAATCAAGCATATTAGGTGATGTGCATCTCTGTAATGAGAAGGGGTGTGGTCTAATGACATCAACACCCTATATCAGGTGTGCATAATTATTAGGCAACTTCCTTTCCTTTGGCAAAATGGGTCAAAAGAAGGACTTGACAGGCTCAGAAAAGTCAAAAATAGTGAGAAATGTTGCAGAGGGATGCAGCACTCTTAAAATTGCAAAGCTTCTGAAGCGTGATCATCAAACAATCAAGCGTTTCATTCAAAATAGTCAACGGGGTCGCAAGAAGCGTGTGGAAAGACCAAGGCGCAAAATAACTGCCCATGAACTGAGAAAAGTCAAGCGTGCAGCTGTCAAGATGCCACTTGCCACCAGTTTGGCCATATTTCAGAGCTGCAACATCACTGGAGTGCCCAAAAGCACAAGGTGTGCAATACTCAGAGACATGGCCAAGGTAAGAAAAGCTGAAAGACGACCACCACTGAACAAGACACACAAGCTGAAACATCAAGACTGGGCCAAGAAATATCTCAAGACTGATTTTTCTAAGGTTTTATGGACTGATGAAATGAGAGTGAGTCTTGATGGGCCAGATGGATGGGCCCGTGGCTGGATTGGTAAAGGGCAGAGAGCTCCAGTCCGACTCAGACGCCAGCAAGGTGGAGGTGGAGTACTGGTTTGGGCTGGTATCATCAAAGATGAGCTTGTGGGGCCTTTTCGGGTTGAGGATGGAGTCAAGCTCAACTCCCAGTCCTACTGCCAGTTTCTGGAAGACACCTTCTTCAAGCAGTGGTACAGGAAGAAGTCTGCATCCTTCAAGAAAAACATGATTTTCATGCAGGACAATGCTCCATCACACGCGTCCAAGTACTCCACAGCGTGGCTGACAAGAAAGGGTATAAAAGAAGAAAAACTAATGACATGGCCTCCTTGTTCACCAGATCTGAACCCCATTGAGAACCTGTGGTCCATCATAAAATTTGAGATGTACAAGGAGGGAAAACAGTACACCTCTCTGAACAGTGTCTGGGAGGCTGTGGTTGCTGCTGCACGCAATGTTGATGGTGAACAGATCAAAACACTGACAGAATCCATGGATGGCAGACTTTTGAGTGTCCTTGCAAAGAAAGGTTGCTATATTGGTCACTGATTTGTTTTTGTTTTGTTTTTGAATGTCAGAAATGTATATTTGTGAATGTTGAGATGTTATATTGGTTTCACTGGTAAAAATAAATAATTGAAATCGGTATATATTTGTTTTTTGTTAAGTTGCCTAATAATTATTTTTTTTTCAAATACTTTATTTCAGCCAACAAATGTATACATTGAAAGTAGCACATTTCACACAACCGGTACATATTTCCAGTTGCAAATAATGGCATAGGTAGCAATTGCAGTTATACCAACAAGGTATGATACAAACACATATAGGAGTGATTTCTGACCTCATATGCTTATAAGTGGATAAGATAAAGGGTATAAAGAGCATTTATTGTCAGGAAGTGAGTATCTGTTGAGGGGTGCCAACATTCAATAAAACTCATAATATATTGTCTAGTAACAGGATTAAGTCTTAAACTTAATCAGAAACTAGAACTAGGGATCCAGAAGGTCAGTCTTAGAAAATAGACATGCTTGTCATAAAGTGATAATAGTATTCGATCAGTGTGAAGGGTCGCCCTTTTCAATATATTTAGGTTTCCAAGTCCAACATTTGCTTGAACTCATCAGAGAGTCTGTATATCTGCCAGATTCTCCAGGTCTTGTTAAACTTCTCAGACCTCACTTGTAAAGAATACACTGTGCTCTCTAGGTCGTATGTCAGGTCCAGTTCTTTAACTAAATCAAATAGGGTAGGTATTTTAGTGGTTCCCCATTTCCTCACAATCATAGTTTTGGCCGCATTCAGGATATGCCTGACCACTGAGTTTTTGTATGACTTCATTTTCCATTAATTCAGATTAAGAAGGTAAAATTGAGGGGTAAATGATGTTTTCCTATTGGTCATTTCTTTAATTACATTTTTCAATTATCTGCCAGAAGGGTACTAAAAGCGGGCAATCCCATAGTACATGTAAAAGGGAGCCTGGAGAAGAATTGCATCTCCAACAGTTAGGGTCTCTATCTGGATATATTCGGGATAATTTTAACGGTGTTAAATACCATCTTGAAATCACTTTGTAATTCATTTCCTGAATGCGAGAAGCGGTTGAGGTTTTATGTGCATAGATACATATTTCAGATTTTTGTGCCTTGGAGAAAGTTACTCCAAGCTCCCTTTCCCATGCCGACAAGAAAGTAACGGAGTCCACTGATTGGTCTTGTAGCAGAGCGTATAGGGCTGAAAGGGTTTTTTGCATTGTACCAGTGGTAAGGCATAAGGACTCAAATTCAGTAGGTTCTCTGATTGTGCTGGGATTTATACCCAAGCATTGCAAGAAACGTCTGATTTGCATATATCCCCACCAATCTAGTCGGGCACTGGAAAATCTGGATCTGAGATCTGATAATGTTAGCCAACCACCTTGTTGGCAGAATTCTTTGGCTTTACATGTGCCAGTGGATCGCCAGAATCGGAGATAATTGTGTGAGCAACCTTGCTCAAAGTCTGGGTTACCCAGTGCCGGGGCTAGAGGTGTGGGCCATGGTGACATATCTGGAGTATGACGAACTTTTACAAGCACTCTCAGGGTATTAAATACCAGGTGTGACTCTGACCACTCTTGCTTAGGGCGTATAGATGACCAGGGCAGATTCACAAGGGGGTAATGGGTAAGCGATTGCTCGATATTGACCCATTGTTTAGTTAAGGAGTGTCTATGCCAGTCAGTCTGGTCAGAACAGCTGCATGGTAATAATTTTGGATCTCTGGGATGGCTAGTCCTCCAGCATGTTTGGGCTTATAGAGAAGTCGTCTGTGTATTCTGGGTGGGCAGCCACGCCAGATGTATTTGTTAAATAGCATCTGGGTGCATCTGAGGAAGGCTGTGGGGATGTGGATTGGGAGAGTCTGAAACAGGTAGAGGAGGCGAGGCATAATATTCATCTTTATGATAGCAATGCGCCCTAACCAGGAAAAATGAGGTTTGTCCCATCTTTTAAGGTCAGCTACTAGGGTATCAACCAAAGGAGGAAAATTAGTTTGAAATAAGGTAGGTAGATTAGCTGTAATTTTAGTGCCTAAATAGGTTATGTAATCTTTATTCCATCGGAATGGGAATTTAGTCATAAGAGCTTATTGGATTTCTTGCGGAATTGTGACATTAGGGGCCTCACATTTATCTAGGTTTACTTTGAAAAGGGAGTAGGTTCCAAATCTCTGGAATTCGGCAATCAGGTTTGGAAGGGAGACGACAGGATTGGTGATGTAGAATAGCAAGTCATCGGCATATGCAGCTATTTTTACGGTATGGTCTGCTAGCTTCAACCCGGAAATGTTAATGTTTTGGCGTACATGACAAAGAAAAGGTTCCAGAGCTAAGGCAAATACTAGTGGTGAAAACGGGCAACCCTGCTGCGTCCCATTTTTTATAGGGAGAGGGGATGAGAGACATCCATTTACTCTGATGCGTGCTGTTGGTTGTGAGTATAGGGCTCCAATGCTATGCAGCATTCTATTGCCCATTCCTACATGGTGCATGACCTCCATCATCCATGTCCAGTCTACCCGGTCAAAGGCTTTCTCCGCGTCAGTTGAAAGAAGCATTAGAGGAGTCTTCCTTGACGGGGCAGACTGCACCACATTAAGCGTCTTTATGGTATTGTCTCTACCTTCCCTGCCCGGAATAAACCCCACCTGGTCCCAATGTATGAGGTGGCCCATCCATTCTGCCAGTCTATTAGCTAGCATTTTAGAAAATATCTTAAGATCCAAGTTCAATAGCGAGATTGGTCTGTAGCTCGCGCAGGCCGTGGGATCCTTGCCGGATTTGTGTATAACTGAGATATGTGATTCTAGGGTTTGGACTGGGAATTGTTCAGAGTAATCAGGATCTGCCAGTCTGTTAAAGGCGCTACAGAGATGTGGAGTCAGTGTATTCTTAAACTTCTTATAGTACTCTATAGGTAGGCCGTCAGGTCCTGGGGCTTTGCCTGGTTTAATTTGGGCTATTGTTTGAAAAATCTCGTCCTCAGATATATCTGCCTCCAGCGCGTCTATCATTTCCTGTGTGAGGGTTGGCATTCCTGCATCAATGATGTATTGCCTCATTTTATTTTTGAACTGATCAGAACGTACTGTCTTGGACTCTCCCAATATGTTATAGAGCTTTGAATAGAAGTCTCTAAAGGTACGGGCTATAGATTCATTACGGATATGCTTCAGATTCTTATCAATAATCTGTGGGATATAATTTCTCTGTTGTTGGACACGAAGTGCCCTAGCTAATAGTTTACCTGGTTTGTTCCCTCCCATATAGAAGGCCGTTTGGCATCAAAAAGCTGCCTGGAGCGTTTTGGCCCTCATCTTTTTTTGAACAGAGTCTCTAGCCTGTGACAACTGTTCCAGGTCTTGTTTCGTCATGTTTCTTTTATCTCTTTGTTCTAAGGTATGTATGGTATCGAGCAGGTTTTTGAGGTCTTGTTCCCTTTGTCTCTTCTGTCTTGAGCCTAGCTGGATCAGAAATCCTCTGATGACACATTTATGAACTTCCCATATTGTAAAAGGGGAGGTTTCCCCATCTGCGTTGGTGTGGAAGTAAGCCTCTAGTTCAGTTCTAATCCTCTGCGCAGTCTCCTCATCTGATAGCATCGAAATGTTTAATTTCCAGTTAAATGGTTTATCTTTTTTTGATTTGCAGTAGAGCTGAATAGTGACAGGAGCATGGTCTGAATAAGAGATCACACCAATGTCAGCTTTGTTAATATCAGAGAGAAGACTGTGTGAGACCAGAATATAGTCTATTCGTGTATAGACATTATGTATGTGGGGAGTAAAAAGTATAGTCTTTCACAGTTGGGTTTAAGGCTCTCCAGGTGTCAACCAACTGTTGATCCTGTAATGCTTTCCTCAATTTGTTTAGTTTTTGAAAGGAGATAGGAAATCTGCCGTGAGAGGTGTCTGTATTAGGATTTAAGGCTATATTAAGATCTCCTCCCACTACAACATTTCCCTCTCTGAAGGATTCTAGTTTTTCGAGGAATTGAAGTATGAAGGGAACCTGGTTTATGTTTGGAGCATATACTGAGCCGAATGTGTGTTTCTGCTCATTAATGGAACCCTTAAGGAGTATGTATCTGCCCTGATCGTCTATTAGGGTCTCTATATTGGAGATCTGTATATGCTTGCCTATCAGGATTGCAACTCCTTTTGTTTTGGTGTCTTGAGAGTTACTGAGGAACACCGTCTGAAAGTGCTTGTTAGTAAGTTTAGGGAAGGAGACTCCTTTAAAATGTGTCTCCTGAATTAAAACCAGGTCAGCTCTTTGTTTCCACATATTGTGCAAAAGAGCAGTGCGTTTTTCAGGGATATTTAGCCCTTTCACATTGATCAATATGATTTTTATATCAGCCATTAGATAAAAGTGGAGCATGATAAATGTACTGAGCCTTCATGGATCTAACAATTTGAACAGAACTAAAACATTTAAACATATATAAAGCATCAAAAATTCTCAGGTTTTCCAACAGTGTGTGGACACAGGCCATAAAGGCCCACCTATGTGGGAGTGAAGTCAGGGCAACGACCCAAAGCTCTCCAGCTCCCCACTCCATAAATCTATAGTAAAAGGAAAAAGAACAAGAAAAGACTCGAGCCAAGGTCCGTCCGCCAGAGCATCATGAGTCCAGTAAGAACTTATACTAAGTGAGGTTGCTAATATGTCGGGTGAGTATTCAGGGGTGAGGGCATTATTCCTGTTGGTTCGTTATAATAACTGTTTGAAGAGGAACGTATGTCTAAACAGAGAGACAAGGTGGGCAGACAGCCTCAGTGTATAGGCCATGAGAAGTAGTCAGGCAGGTACCAGGATAGGTTTTGAGAGGATTATTCGTACGGGTTGAGTTGTAGATGGGGGCTGACTTGGCAAGCGTCTGTACCAGGTTCAGTATGGAATGACAAGGATAGTAGTAATTATGGGGCTGATTCAGCTATTATGGAGAAAGATCTGGGGACTACAGATCAGGATAGTTGGATAGTGTTTCACAATAGTAATGCACATGTCATTCCATCAAAAACATCATGCCACAGAGCGCAAATTCTGTTGTCCGCGTAGGAGCGCATATCTAATGGGGCATTAAGCGTTGTAGCTACCCGTCTCTCCTCAGTCGGTTTGGTGGGCACACATAGTCCCTTGGAGCGGGGAGCTACTCAACACATTGCATAGGGTGTGTGGACACAAGGTAATCAGAGCGCCCTAGAGTTGTCTGCGCATCATGTCTCCTCTTTCCTGCTTCGGGGGTTATCACGTGATCCTAACTTACACATCTCCATCTACCGCTAAGAATACAGACAGTTTTCTATTGTGTCTTCATCAATATGACTTATAAATATAACTTTCATAGAAAGGAATTTGGAGTTAGTAAAACCTAAATATGTATAGGACACATTCTTGTATGCAATAGGCGTATATTGTAGGCCCCCATGCTAGAATCGTGACCGAGGGAAAAATCAGCCTAATATAGTGACAACAGCATAAGAGGACACAGTCCATAGTAGAGTACATATGTGATGACTTTATAGCTACTTTCGGTGACAGTCTGTCTATTGTCCAGCAGCGTTAAGATTCTATAGGATAGTGTGGACTGTCTACCCATACGGATATCCGCTCTCCTCAATAAAGAGTTCCCATGTCACCCCACCTGGGCTAAGTTACGCCCCGATACATCCTGCAAACCTAACTACCTAGTTACCCAAGATACATACATCTTTGCAGCATGTAGTCTCCTTAAAACAAACAGTCCAGCCACCCCACCCAGACTAAACCCCCACCCGACTAAGCTAACCACTCCACTTAGCTGTAGAAGAAGGAGGTGATCAATCGTCGTTTTCCGCCTGCTGCCGATTGCGAGATAGGCGCGGGCGCTTCAGCCTTTGTGGTAGGCCTATCATAATTTGATCCGGTTTCCACTCCGGTAATTCGACTTCAGGGATGTCCAGGTTCTTGAACAGCTCCGGAAGGTCAGTTGGCATACGTAGTGTGAAGGATTTGCCATTGTGGGTTATTATCATTTGGAATGGAAAGCCCCATTTGTAGCTTGCTCCTTTCTCCTGCAGCAATTTGATCAATGGCTGTAGCGCTCTGCGCTGGGCTAAGGTGCTTGGGGCTAAATCTTGGAAGAAGCTGATTTGCTTGCCTTCATAATGGACTTCCACTCTACGTCTGGCTGCCTGCATTATATTCTCTTTCAGGGCGAAGAAATGCACTCTGCAGATTACGTCTCGTGGAGGCTCGTCGTCTGCTGGCTTAGCTCGCAGGGCACGATGTATTCTGTCCAGTTTGATGGGTTCATCGTCGGGGTTCCCCAGTAGGCCGTTAAAGATGGCCGTCACCTTAGCAGTAAGCTGGTTCGCAGTGATCGATTCTGGTAGGCCGCGAAGCCTGATGTTATTTCTTCTGCTCCGGTTTTGGAGGTCTTCCAGGCCTGAGCGAAGAGCGGTATTCATCTTCGCTTGTTGAGCATGATCCGCCTTCAGTTTTGCTAGGTCAGCTTTTACCGAGGCCATATCTGCTTCCAGCGTGGTGACCCGTTCGCCATTTTCAAACACCACTGCGTGGAGTTCCTGGATGTCCGCTCTAGTTGTAGCGGTGATCTTGTCTGCAAGTTCCGTGAGGTCACTCTTTGTCGGGAGACTATGTAAATAGTCTTATCTCATTTAGAGAGCGGGTGGTGGCGTCATCTTTCCCCTTAGAGACTTTTGCAGAGCCGTCGTCGGCCATCTTAGGTTGCGTAGGAGAGGAACGAGGGTTCAAGTATTTTGTGAGCGAAGGCTGCGCCTGGTCTCCTTTCTTTGAGATTTAGCGTTGTTGGTCCTCTTCCTAGTGTCTGTGGACATAATTTAAGGGCAAAAGTCTGACGGAAAACGGGCTCAGCTCGATCTCTTAGTGCTGCGAGTGAGGAGCTCCGTGAGAACACGTCTCTACGCCGCCATGGCAAGCTCCGCCCCCCTAAGTTGCCTAATAGTTATGCACAGTAATAGTCACCTGCACACACAGATATCCCCCTAAAATAGCTAAAACTAAAAACAAACTAAAAACTACTTTCAAAAATATTCAGCTTTGATATTAATGAGATTTTTGGGTTCATTAACCAGTTCACCCCCAAGGGTTTTTATCCTAACGGACCAGAGCAATTTTCAGTTGTCAGCGCTCCTCCCTTTTATTCCCTAATAACTTTATTACTACTTATCACAAGAAAATGATCTATACCTCGTTTTTTTCGCCACCAATTAGGCTTTCTGTGGATAGTACATTTTGCTAAGAATTTTTTTATTCTAAATGCATTTTAATGAGAAAAACAGAAAAAAAAAGAAAAAAATCATTATTTCTCAGTGTTCAGCCTTTATAGTTTTAAAATTAAACATTCTCCTGTGGATAAAACAAACACGTTTTATTTGCCCAGTGGTCCCGATAATTAAACCGTTTAGATTATGTCCCTACCACAATGTATGGCGACAGTATATTATTTTGAAATATAAGTGGTTATTTTTCTGTTTGTTCTGGCCATAATTACAAGCCCCTATGTAATAAATTAAAATTAATTTTCCCCCATAAAATATAGAATAAAAAAAGCTGAGTCCCTAAGGCAACTATTTTTTTTTTTTTTTTAAGCTGATTTTTTTTTTTTACAAGTGTTTTTTTTGGGGGGGGAGGGTTGGAAGTGTAATTTTATGAATGATGTGTATATACTTGAAAATGTATGTATTTTGTAAGTGTAATATACTTTTTGGCCACAAGATGGCGCTGGTGAACACTCATAGGACGTGTTCACTTTTTTTTTTTTTTTTTTTTACACACTTTATTAAACTGTTACATTTCCTGTTTATGTGAATGGACGTAGCCGCTGTTCGCGGTCACGTCCATTCACTCCAGGCACTGCGATTGGGTAGAGGACTGTTCAGTCCTCTTCCCCAATCGCCCAGCACGGGATCCCGACGGTAATGGCGGCGGTAGCGGCGGACACACGGCGGTAGCAGCGGCGGGAATGCGCGACGTATTAAAACGTCATGTTGCTGTTAATAGCGGTAAGCATGACGTTTTAATACGTTAGGATGGCGGTAAATGGTTAAGAACATGGTTGTTGTTCAATAATAAAATTATTCCTCAAAAATACAACTTGCATAATAATTCTGCACTCCCTGTATATACTGTGTATGCTAAATTGTCAATGCAATATTTCCCTCTTATTATATAATAGTAGTGCAATTAATCCACCATTAAATCTCCTCATTTGCAGAGACTGGTGTTGACCTGCACTTCTCCATTAGCAGTGGTGTGTGCGCGGCAAGTTTGCTTTCTCTAAATGATCTGAGAATCTTCTTGCTTCTTATTCTTAACACTCTCTCTTTAACAGAAGTTTGTACTCATAAATCACTGTGCATTAGCACTTTTTGGGGTCTGCGTTCTGTCCTGGAAGCTTCCCTTGCACAGGCACGTGTGGAAAGTGTTTGCCTGTGGTCTGTTGCATGCATATCAGATCTCAGACGGGAAAGAAATAATTTACATTCGAGAAACATGTGTTTTCCTACTTTTTATTACCCATTTAGTTACCAGATATGCTTTTGTGCACAAGTAATATTGCCTGTTTACACTTACAAGTTCATAAAGTACAGTTTATCTGCTCTGAAAGCTGCCATTGCATTTTATTCATAGATTTTAATATATAAATACAGCAGTTCTCTAGTGAGAATTTCTCATATGTCCCTGCTTGTCAGCTCAGTACAGTTCTGTTTCAACACCTGGCTGGCTGTAACTAATTGTATTAACAGAGAAATTTAAACAAAATATAATGTTATCACCTCTACAGATGCGGATAATAAGCTGAAGGAGCTTTCTCCTAAAGAACAAAGTTCAATGTTTAACTGTTTGAATTTGAATGCTGCTACATTTTTTTGTGGTAGTAGATTTAGGGCTGTAAACAGTCTTTTAGAACAAAGAGGAAATTCCCAGTTTCAGACCACATTAAAGCGGAATATAACCCTGCATTTCAACTTTGCTCTAAAACATTATTTACAGTATATTATATGCAACCAGCATTTTTTTTTTACTAGACCAGCATTGGAAGGGTTACACAGGGCTTTAAAGTCCCTAGAGATTTCTGCAGACGAATCCGAACTTGAGTAAGATACTTTTTGTTTACAAATATGTGTTTATTGTGACTCATCTCTCTCACTGAGAAGGAGCTTGGAGGACAGCCAAAGAGATGTATCTATTGATAAACAGTTACACACTAACTAAATAGAATGTAACTATCTGAATGTCTGCACGGAACTTAAAACCTCTGTGTTTAACCCTTCCAATGCTGGTCTAGTAAAAAAAAATGCTTTTTGCATATAATATGCTGTAAATAATGTTTTAGAGCAAAGTTGAAATGCAGGGTTATATTCCGCTTTAAGTAATCTTGTCACACACGGCTATGGCTTGTTTAGAAGCAGCAGGAAGAGGCTAAAAAAGCTGTCTGACATACAAGATCACAGCAGCGTGGGTGCATAGTAGTTTATGTGTACAGACTGCTGTTCATAGAGAAGTATTTATAGACAACAAACAGCCAGAAGGTTCTCCCGATTTCTTCAGAGAACTCCGCAATGAAATATAATTGCATCAATCATTACTCTCCATTACCTAAGGCCAGGACACAAGCAACCAACTATGCTTTCTGAAAGGTATACGGTCATTCACGTTATATGTAACTGATTACCCCTATTTTTCCCTAACATTTAGTTTATTCTAAACATCCATCAAACGTCAATTATTCCTACACTGCATAAAAGTCACTTACGGTAAGCTAAAACCATTAAGTGTATTTATAAACGCTGTTTATTGATAAACTTTCAGGCATAACATAGGCGCCACCTTGTGTTACTTTTCTATAACTACTCATGTACAGCACTTAGAAATTCCTGAAGTAGTATTATTAGGGCTTGTGCACACTCCATGTGTGTTTTGCTTCTGGCATGCATTCTTAAAGCATTTTAAAAGGCTCTTTAGCAGTGTTTTTTATGGAAAAGTATACAATTTATGTTTATTGTTGCTTTTCTGAAGCATTATGGTGTAAACATAGCAGATCCTGTTTGGCTTTGCACCTATTTTCTTTTCTTGTACTTCGGTTAATGGAAATGTATTGTAAATGCTTTATAAAAGCAATCCTCTCTGCCTGTAATCATGCTTTCTAATGGCTACATCCAGCTTTGTGAGTCTAGTAACAGTATATAGTTAAGCCTAGGGGACCAACTACATTTAGAGTCTACTCACAAAGGGCTTTGTTCTTCAGAGCGTATAAGGCGACCTGCCTTATACACATACACACACTTTAAGATGCAGGTGAAGTTGTCGATTCTACGGTCACCCACATTTGGCAGGATTGCGGTACATTATTATTACCTGTACCCCTTAATCCAGGGATGTCAAACCGGTCCTTTGAGGGCCGAGGTCCTCACAAATTTTTGGCACAGCTCAAATTAATTGATGGGACTGAATCAGGAAAGGTGTGGTCTATCAGGTAGAACACATTCCTCTCTTTCTCAGTCCATCCTAAGCACTGACATGGATCTGGCCCTCCAGGCCTGGAGTTCGACACCTGTGGCTTAATCAATGACTGTGTCGGCCAAGTACTACCTATTGTGGGCAACATCATCTCAAGTAACCCTTGATTCCACATTGTATTCAATCTATAATTTTCCTTGATTTAAAAGCTTACAATAATGGATTGACTATATCAAGTCCAAGTACCTCCTGGGGTACGTGTACCATGTAAAAAGTACGACACTTTCAGCCCCTCCTGCATGATACTGTGCCGCGTAATTATCTTGGTGTGCATGCAATGGGGGCAGAGCTACAGGGTGTGAGCTGTGCTGGCCAACCCCCTCACCCTAGGTCACCTCCTCCTCCTAGTGCAAGTAGGTAGAGACCCTACCCATCCACACCCCTGCAGCACTTTCTGGATCATCCACGTCCCTCGCACATGGGAAAACTGTAAAGGAAGAGAGGAGAGAGAGAAAGAGAGAAAGAGAAGAGGTAGGTAGGTAGGTGTGCGTGCGTGCGTGTGTTCCAAAAATTGGGTTGGAAAGGGTTAATGAACAATGTTGTAGGTCTGGATTCTCCGGCTAGGATCTGCAGACCTCTGCTTTCAGCATGGATTTTCACTGGCCCACCCACCCAATGACCTAAGTAAGAGTATTTGAACCACCAGTTTAAAAATTTAAAGCAGCACAATGCTCATTCCCCCAGAGGCTGCAGTTGCCTTCAGTCCTACATCCAATGGTGTCCAGTAGAGATGGTGAATAAGAGGCTAATAAATCCCCCTTGCATGCAGATGGTATGTAGTGTGGAACTGGGCCGATTACATACACTTCCTGCTGATAGGGAGTGGCCTAATCCCAAGCTGTATGCAAGTCACAAAAATTACCATTTCATTGACCATGTCTATTACCCAGTTACTAACTTTTCCCAAAATGTTCTGCAAAAGTGGTGGCTGAAGACCACAGCTACAGACATTTATACAGAAGCCAACAAAAGTGTGCCTGCAATCCTAGGGGTCCTTCTCCTGGAGTTTTTGCATAGTCATGCAATAGTCATGGGTTTTTGCATAGTCATGCAATAGTCATGGGTTGCGATACTGATGGCTGAGCTAAAGACATTCAAGGGAATCTGAAGTGAGAGGTATATGGAAGGTGCCGTATTATTAAAAATACCAGTTGCCTGGGGGACCTGCTGATCTTTCTGGCATCAGTAGTGTCTGGATAACACACCTGAAACAAGCATGCAGCTAATCTTGTCAGGTTTTTGTCAGAAACATCAGATCTGCATGCTTGTTCAGGTCTATGGCTAAAAGCATTAGAGGCAGAGAATCAGTATCTAGTATGACAGGCATCTGGCATGGTTTAAAATTAAAAAAAATGTCAGCCTCCGTATCCCTCTCTCGTCAGTTTCCCCATTAAAGCAGCAGTTGTACTTCTTACTTCTGTACAACTTTACATTGGAAAAGTGTGGAGAAGCCAGGCTTGTTACAACATGCCCGCAGGCAACGATCAGTAGTTAAAGGGACTTTAAGGGTCAGTTGGAAAGATTTGGTAGGCCACTACCAGAACATGGGCCGTAGTCTGAGGACCAGTGATCTATGGTCACTGTTATTGTGGCAGTGGGGTACGTCCTGCTAATCTTGATATCCTGCTCACACCCTTCAATATCCATAAAGCAGGACAGGTTGCATTTCTGTTAAAATGGCTGTTGCTAAACTGATACCTGAAATGATCATAAACAATAATTTCATGTGTATAGACATCTAGGTGTGTACCACGCTATAAGGCTTCGTTCACATCATCCGTGCTGCCGTGTGCATTTCGGCAGCACATATGGTGTGCGACACGCAAGAACGGTTGAAGTGCATAGACAGCAGTTCTGCTGTTTAGATAATATGCGCTGCTCAGCAGTGTGATGTGCTATCGCACTGCTGCATGCATTTTTCAGCCAAGCGCAGCGCAGACCCATTCACCGTAGTGGATGGGATCAGCAGTGCAGCGCTTAGCAGCGCAAAGGGCGTGCAATCGTAAGCGATGCGCTCCTATCGCACGGCCACTCTGCTCATATCTGAAAAGCCTCTTTTTAATTTCTTCATGCTATAAAGAAATGTTGTTCATGGCATGCCCATATAAACATGCATGCCTGGCACTTGTGGCAGAGAGAAGGGAGAGAGGAGCAGGAGGTCTTACACTGAAGCAAATAGATTAAAAAATCCAACAAGGCTGATTATTATTCCTCTGGGAACAGATGGATGCAGACGATGGCAGATGTTTGAGCAGACTTCAGACTGTCATGTCAAATGATCAATTGAAGTGTGTGTTTCAGGTGACAAAAGTCTAAGGTCTGTACATAGATTTAGTTGGCCAGAGTACTTCAAACATGTCTGCTAGCATCTGACTTGACTTTCTGCTAATGTCACTAGATTAACATATTGAGATAAAAGGGTGTATATGCACAGTCCTAGCCTTACTTACAACTAGGTTGTGATCCCTTTTTTCTAACTGTAAGGGTTAAGAAAACAGAGCTATAAATCACACTTCCTCTGCAGTTGGACTTGAGTTAAGACAGCCATACATTGGTTGATTGCCACCAGATCGACCAACAGATAGATCCCTCTCTGAACTAATCTGATCAGAGAAGGATCTAATGGCTGCCCATACACTGCACACAGATTTTGAAATGCATGAAACTTCCTTTCCCGTCCTGTTAGAAGGGGAAGTTCAAACAGTAGAGCCCCCTCTACTGTTTGAACTTCCGCTGGTCACAGGACGGGACAGATAGTGAATATGCAGAAGACCAGCCGGAAAAAGGGACAGCACGGACCCAGGGACTTGCACCGGTGGAACAGGTAATGTATTGCTGCCTCAGTTGTCGCCAAATCGAACGCCGTCAATGATGCACTCCCGACCGCCCACCATAATTTTCCACCTTGACGGGTCGTCGGAATCAATCAATTTCGGATGGAAATCGGTCGATCGGTCCGCTTTTGATCGAATCTGCTGTCCATCGGCGGGAAATCGAGTTAAGGCTGCCATACACTGGTCGATTGCCACCAGATCGACCAGCAGATAGATCCCTCTGATCGAATCTTATCAAAGAGGGATCTATTGGCTGCCTACACTGCAAACACATTTTGAATCGATTTCACTATGAAATCGATTCACAATTTGTGGAGCTGCCGCCGCCCTCCCCCCGCAGACATTACCTGATCCGGCCGGCGCGAGTCCCGGGTCTCCACTGTCTCTTCTCCGCTCTGGGCTCCAGCTTCACTTTACTTTCTGTCGGGGGAAGTTTAAACAGTAGAGGGCGCTCTGTTTAAACTTCCTGTCGGGACAGGAAGTGAAGCGAAGCCAGCCGGAGCCCAGCGCGGAGAAGGGACAGCGGGGACACGCGCCGGCAGAACAGGTAATGTATTGCCACTCGCGTCGGTTGGACATTTGAACGCCGCTACCGACGTACTCCCGACCCGCCGGCGATCGAGCGAAATCTTCCGCGCGGACAGATCGAAGGGAACGATCGATTTCGGACGGAAATCGACTGTTCGTTCAGCGTTTGCGCAACGATTTCACAGCAGATTCGATCAAAGTGATCGAATCTACTGTATAATCGGTGGGAAATCATGTAAGTTAGTGTATGGGCACCTCTAGACTAGCATAATTAACTGATAACCAGTTGTCGGTCATACAACTTACGCATGGCAAGGAAACACCTCTAAAGATGTGTACACAAGCATATTTTGCCCCAAGTTTGGGTCCCGTGGCAGGATCAAACTTGATCCTGTGGATAGCACTTCAAAGCCCCAATGCTATACAGATACTATGCCAGGTAATGGCAGAGTAACACATTATCTTTAAAGAGAACCCGATGTGGGTATTTTAAATCTTAAGAGAACACAGAGGCATGTTCTGTGCATAATCACATGCCTTTGTGTCTCTGTATTGCTGCTTCTAGTCCCCCTCACCTTGAAAAAAACCGCCAGGCTAGCGACAATCTGCTTGTCGCTAGCCTTGTGTTTACCTGCAGGCTGTTATTCTATCTGACCTCTCTCACCTCTGTCCCCGCCGATGCCCATCTTCACGAGCTACCTCCAATCGGAAGCTAAGCCGAGACCCACCCCCCCCCCCCCCCAGGTTAATTGTGCCCTAGAGCCGCATTGTCGGCACTGTGTACACATGCTAGATTCTTTGCTGAGACAGCCTCATCTGAGAACAGTTGTGAGGGCTTTTCTGTAGGTAACAGATAGCAAGGTGTCAGTAGCTCAACATTTATCTCTGTGGGAGCTGTTAAGCTTGAGCCCAAGACAATAAAAACTTCAAACTTTGATTTAAGGATTTTAAAAGTGAACCTGAAGCAGGATTTGAAATAGAAAGTTAAATACTTACCTCAGTAGAGGAAAGCTTCTGGATAATCCACAGGCTTGCCTCTGGACTATCGCTCTCACAGAGACAGAGCTGTGGCCACAAAGTGGAAGAGGGTCCTGGGCAGCAGAAGTTGGGCCAAAGAGGATCTGGGAAGCCTCTGGAGCATTCACAGGCTTCCCACTACCTGGGTAACAAACTTTCCCTTTTTTTCCACCACAGGTTCATTTTAAAGTGAACCTTAAGTCAGAAAAAAAAATGAGTTTTACTCACCTGGGGCTTCTACCAGCCCCCTGCAGCAGTCCTGTACCCTCGCAGCCGTTCACTAATCCTCTGGTCCCCCGCTGCCAGCTAGCTTCGTTTTTGCCGACAGGCCCGTCAGGACTGGCCTTGCGTTGCATTCCCGACTACAATTAGCGCTATTGTGGGCCGCAACGCGTACAAAAATACGCGTTGCCGCATAGCTATGCGTTCGTAATGCGGCAACGCGTATTTTTGTACGCGTTGCAGCCTGCAATAGCGCCAATTGCAGTCGGGAATGCGGAAAAAGCTACGCGTGGCCAGTCCTGACGGGCCTGTCGGCAAAAACGAAACTAGCTGGCAGCGGGGGACCAGAGGATTAGTGAGTGGCTGCGAGGGCACAGGACTGCTGCAGGGGGCTGGTAGAAGCCCCAGGTGAGTAAAACTCATTTTTTTTCCTGGCTTAAGGTTCACTTTAAACATAAAATAAGGACTTGTTTAGGTCTATACATGCAATTATTTATCGCATCAGGTTTGCTTTAAAGCTACACTGTTCTAACATTCCTAATTATTATCAGCTCACTCCTCCACTTTGATATCTGCTAGTGCTGGGCGGCCACCAGGGGGTCTCAGAAACAGAACTGGTGGAATTGCAGCAAAGTACAACCCTTTTGCCAGGCAATCTCAAAGGAGAAATTTGTACATGGAAGGTATGTCGGGACATACAACTTCAGTTTTCGATAGGTTGTGGAATTGGGACTTCTGTCATTCCATGCAAGTCTTCTAATATTGCAACCGTTAGAGTTGCTAACTAAATAATGTTTGATTTCTATGCTCAGCATAGTAAAACAGCCTTCTGTTTACTTGTTTTTCTGATACTTAGGTATATCTATGCCATGTCTACACATTTTGCCATTTGCCTTTTTGTGCAACAAACTACTGATTCATTTATGATAAGACCATTAGAACATAGCTGTAATGTGCTGTACAATAGAGTCCCGGTTATAAGAAACGTAACTAACCAGCACAAATCACCAGCAGTACTCACAGTGGTGATGGCCAACTTCTTAGGCTGTTTGTGGGCTCTGCTGTGCTCAGCGACTGGGTTCTACAGCTCAACCACGGTAAATATACTTTCAAATACTGTATTTTAACATTTAATACAGAGCTCATGGTATGTATATAGAGAGGGGTATAGTACTGCATTAGCTAGGCATATTTTTAACATCGAGTCTCATGCAACCAGAAAGCAAACTTATCCAGCATTAGCCGATCCCCATTGGTACCAGATAACCAAGATTCTACTGTATGTCCTTCTACAATCCTTTATAAAGAGACTTGGTCTAGTATTTCTGCCTTCTTGTCATTTCCCATACTTTACTTGGACACATCGGTTAGCTTCATATGATGTTTTGCTCTGTTTACGCAATTCATTAAATAAAAGTTTTAACGTGATTAACAGCTCATTGCCCACTCACCTTTTCTTTTCGGTGTTTTTCTTCTTTGGAAACATTGTCAGCAGGAGCTATGTCACCAACAATACATTCAGCCATGTCGTGTACAAGAGCAAGACGAATGCATCTAGAGGAGGGGAAAGAAGGCACAAATAAAGCAATGGAACTCTAGTTTTAAGATATACGCTTTGTCATCTGTTTTTATGAATGTTGTGCTTAATCAGATGACTGAGCATCACAGCAATGAAAAGTAAATGTGCAAAAAGGTGATGTTTACTATGCTTAAAGAGAACCAGAGATGAAGCACCCTCATGTATTTTATTACATTTATCAGTGGGAACATGACAGTAAACACCTACCCTGCTTTTAGTTTCATTGTTATCTGCTTAATTAGTCTATTAGCAACTGTGATAAGAATCCACCGACTATTCAGTCGAGGTTTGACCTGGAATCATTATAGCTGAGTCACTCTGTGGAGTCCTTTCAAGCCCAAGCCTTCCCCCTCCTGGCTTAGATCTTCTGCTTTGCATACTGAGAGCTGTGATGACATGGAGGGGGCTGCTCCTGAGAGAGAAGCTCTGTGGCTGTAATATAATCCCTGTGTGCTCTGTGTGCACTAGATTCTCATAGGAATGAAAATGCAGTTATTATCAGTGACACTTCCTACAGGCAGATCATACCAATATGAAAGCACATAGATGAAAGGCTGCATTTAGCCTAGATAGCAGCCTAGTCTCATATAGCCTAGACAGCACATCCAGAACACCTCATAACCTGGAAGCAGAAGTGATATGAGCCGGCGGCCATATTTGATTTTTCCTGGAGCAATAATGGATAAAAAACACTAAAAAAAGGCACACCAGAGCGGCAAAATTATCAGGTAGAGCATTTATTCTTTACAAGCTATCAACTGAGATGTTTATTTTGTGTGAAACGTTCATCTCTGGTTCCCTTTAAGCATGAAAATCTCCTTTGCCTACTTGTAATACATACATCCTTTAGGAAATGTATAGAGAGTGTATACAGCAGCCTTTCTCAACCTTTTTACCCTGGAGGAACCCTGCAAATAACTTTTGGATCTCAAGGAACCCCTGAAAATTTTTTTTTGATCTCAAGGGACCCCTGCATTTATTTTGCAGGGGGCATGGTCTTTAAAAGTAGATGAGGCTGTTTATTTCACAACCCCCTATTACACTGCCACTCATTATACTGTCTCCTTATTCTAGTGCTTTTTATTAATGTGCTCATTATTATTCTGACCCCCAATGTATTGCTTCTTTTTACAGTATCCCATATTATAATGTGCTCTATTATACTTCCCCAACAATTTAGGGAGAATGCCAAGGAACCCCTGCAGAGTACTCAAGGAACCCTGGGGTTCCAGGGAACCCTGGTTGCGAAAGCATGGACAGAACTCTAGTTTCATATCCCAGCCACGGCACCATCTGCATATTCTGCCAGTACAATAACCTTTATATCTCCGCCTATTTCAGTTTCTGCATAGACACTGATACTTTGAAATATCAATAGCAGATGTTTCACATAATATTTATGTAATTTTCAAGTAACAGTGCTGTCCTAGTCATTTCCCCAACATGCACCTACTCTGGATACATTAACGTAACATGTTTACCTTTAAGTACCGTACATTTTTATCTGGTCACGTTGCAAGACTACCTTCCCCATTTCCTATATTTACCATTTCACCGATTTTAATATAAAATAGTAATAGTGAGGCCATGGTTTTTATTTTTATTGGAAGCCTTATACACTGCTTAAAAAATAAAGGGAACACTTAAACAACACAATGTAATTCCAAGTCAATCACACTTGAAATCAAACCGTCCACTTAGGTAGCAACACTGATTTACAATAAATTTCACATGCTGTTGCGCAAATGGAATAGACAACAGGTGGAATTTATAGGCAATTGGCAAGACATCCCAATAAAGGAGTGGTTCTGCTCATGGTGATCACAGACCACTTCTCAGTTCCTATGCTTTGGGGCTGATGTTTTGGTCACTTTTGAATGCTGGTGGTACTTTTACTCTAGTGGTAGCATGAGACGGAGTCTACAGCCCACACAAGTGGCTCAGGTAGTGCAGCTCATCCAGGATGGCACATCAATGCGAGCTGTGGAATAAAGGTTTGCTGTGTCTGTCAGCGTAGTGTCCAGAGCATGGAGGCACTACCAGGAGACAGGCCAGTACATCAGGAGATGTGGAGGAAGACGTAGGAGGGCAACAACCCAGCAACAGGACTGCTACTTCCGCCTTTGTGCAAGGAGGAACAGGTGGAGTACTGCCAGACCCTGTAACATGACCTCCAGCGGGCCACAAATGTGCATGTGTCTGCTCAAATGGTCAGAAAGACTCCATGAGTGTGGTATGAGGACAGGAAATCCACAGGTGGGGGTTGTGCTTACAGTCCAACACCGTGCAGGACGTTTGGCATTTGCCAAGACTGGCAAATGTGCCACTGGTGCCCTGTGCTCTACAAAGAAAGCAGGTTCCCACGGTGCACTTGACAGAGTCTGAAGACGCCACGGAAAACGTTCTGCTGTCTGCAACATCCTTCAGCATGACCAGTTTGGCAGTAGGTCAGTAATGGTGTGGGTGGCAGTGGCATTTTTTTTTTGGACACAGCCCTCCATGTGCACGCCAGAGGTAGTCTGCCATTAGGTACCAAGATGAGATGCTCAGATCCCTTGTAAGACCATATGCTAGGGTGATTGGCACTGGGTTTCTTCCAATGCTAGACCTCATGTGGCTGGAGTGTGTCAGCAGTTTTGCAAGATGAAGCCATTGATGCTATGGTCTGACCCACCCATTCCTGAATTCAATTGAGCACATCTGGGACATCATGTCTCGCTCAAAC
The DNA here is from genome assembly GCF_040937935.1 of Hyperolius riggenbachi. NCBI lineage: Eukaryota > Metazoa > Chordata > Amphibia > Anura > Hyperoliidae > Hyperolius > Hyperolius riggenbachi. Next base: position 293,731,180 of record NC_090649.1, read on the forward strand.
CACCAATGCCTCGTTGCACCACAGACTGTCTAGGTGTTGGTGGATGCTTTAGCCCAGGTCTAGGAGGAGATCCCTCAGGAGACCATCCACAACCTCATCAGGAGCATGCCCAGGCATTGTAAGGAGGCCATACAGGCACATGGAGGCCACACACACTACTAGAGCCTCATTCTGTCTTGTTTTACGGACATTACATCAAAGTTGGATCAGCCTGTAGTGTTTCTTCCACTTTAATTTTGAGGGTGACTCCAAATCCAGACCTTAATGGGTTGATAATTTGATTTCCATTGATAATTCATGTGTAATTTTGTTGTCAGCACATTCAACTACAGTATGTAAATAATGAAATGCTTAATAAGAATATTTCATTCAGATCTAGGATGTCTTATTTTTGTGTTTCTTTTATTATTTTGAGCAGCGTAGATCAGGATGTCACCACTGATAGCTTAGTTGACTTCACTGTTATTCAAAGGTATGTAGCTGATTTTTTTTCATCTCTATCTGCACACAATCAATAAAAAGAAAACCTTTTAACAATCAATTTCTCATTCAAAATAGATTAATAAATGACTTATTTTAGTAGATTTTAATTTGAATTGATTTTTGTTTTTATTAAAAATGAATATTTAATCTAGTTAAATGCTGCATAGGTTATGCCTAAAGGCGTCCATACATATATTGAGGTTTCTTCTCTATATCCGACAAATTCAATCACTCTGATCAAATCGGCTATAAATCAAGTTCCATCCTAAATTGATAGAATTGGTTGATGGCGCCGGAAGTCACGTTGCGCGATTGGTGGTGGGTCAGGAGCTGAAATATATTGAAAATGTGTGCCTAGAGTGTGAAAGGATTCGATACCTTTCATATCAGATTTGAGAGGGATCAATCAGGTGGTCAAATCTGGTGCCATCTATGTTATTATCTACATTAGTATGGCCACCCTAACTTTGCAAAGAAGATCTTACATGTAAAAGTCATTCCTGATACACAAAAAACAATTTCCCGACAGGCTAAATCAATAATTTACCATATGTCTGATTGGCTCCCGATCGAGAAAGGATCCATTTTGTGTAGTAGTGATCTGGAAATTGATCCCGTTCTTGATCGGAGGCTGATCGGAGGCTGTTTGAAATGATCGATTCATGTGTACCAGGCATGTAAGTTTCATTCTAAGCAGAAATGGTTTTGCCTGAATAAATAGACTTGAGTGCAGTACATTTATACTCAACTTTGCATATATTACTGCATGGAAGAGCCCATTCTCAATATCAAATGTCATGATCCTCCTTTCTCGTACCTGCTGGTCCTATACAACTATATAAGGAAAGCTTCATTACTAAGTTCCAACATTTTATAAAAGTAAACTGACAAACAAGTCACAGAGGTGAATAACAATTATCTCAACTAACACATTCTTTATGACATTTTTTTTTTACTGAGTACCACCAATGATTACTAACTCACCTATCTTTATTTAATTTACTGTCTTTGGTCAACATTGCCATGACTGCCATCCTATACATATGATCTGACACACTTTCTGGCTGCTCCACTTGGCGGTATACCCATCCTGTCCTTGGTACTCTCTAGATAAAAAGAAAAAAAAACTGTTAGATGTGTGTTAAATGTGGAAAGTAAACTGGACTTACCCGTTAATAAAAATACAGAAAGGCTACATTTAAGGCTTACGGTACCTTATATACACATAATTAACTGTCCATTCCGGCACCACAGACTCCACTCTGCTAACTGCTAATTGTGAAGTCATGACTACTGCCAGAGTCAGATGGGAAAAAGCTGGGCGTACCTATTATCGCGCCGCCGGTGAGCCGTATGACGGCTCACCCTACTGCAGCTCAAATCCCTGGCGGCGTTAAATACTATTCCCCCTCCAAGTTGTAGCAACTCAGAGCGAGATGTAATTCAGGGGGCTGGCATTCGCCGGATCCCTGAATTACTCTTGCGCGGGGACGCGCAGCATAGCAATATCGCTATGACGGTGCCCAGCTTTGGCACAGAGTGCCAAAATGTCTTGCTTCAAAAGCTGGATCTGTCCCCCCTGGAACGGACAGGTTATGTGTATTCAAAGCTTCCCTGATGCATCACTCCAAATAGGAGGACAGGAGAGGAAATGAGGGGCTGCTTCGCTGGTGGGGTGGAACTGAGTGAAAGGCTGCATGGTTAGATCCTGGAGATTCTTAGACTGCAGCGTTAGAACAAAGCGTTAGAACAAAGGTCAGCGACAGCCTGCCAGTAAGGATAGCAGGATTAGAACAGAGGAGGGTAACAGGCTGTCAGGGGGATGGCAGTATTAGAACAGAGGAGATTAACAAACTCAAGCAACAATTCCTGCGCTGCCTTAACAGACTGATGGTGTTCAAAATAGTTAATGCTGTAGGTGCTGCTCTAGATACTAGGTGGTGCCAGAGGTCCTGTGCAGAGAATCGAAAAAGAAAGGAGTGCTCCTCTGGTGCATTAACTTTTTAATAGATAAAATCACGCTTAACATTACACTTACAGTGTTTGGGGTATAAGAAAGTGCATCTCATCAATAGTAATTCATCTGTTTCTAGGTACAAAGACTTTGTTGATCCATGTATTTCTCTCCATTAGCAGGCTCTAATATCTTCACTTTTCATATTCTAATATGAGACCTGGACTTGAACATATATACTTCACCTGAGCTCCCCTCCAGACTTATATTACTATTTCTATTGCTCTTCCATTTTTTAAGCCTACATTTTGTATATTACACTGTTAATTACTCTATGCGCACCTTTTGTACTGATAATTAACAGCTGTACCTCTACTCTCTTTTTCCAAAATTTTAAATAAAAAATAGTGTTACAAAAAAAAAGAAAAAAAAAAAAAAAAAAGAATGTGCATCTCAGGCTTGCCAGCGAGTCCTCTCTCCTCTCCTGTGCTTGGCCAGAGCAGCAAGAGCGATGTCAGCATGGAGCGAGGTACGGTGGGTGGGGCCTGGTCGCGCTACAGCCGTCTGATGTCACTACGCGTTTCAGCACTAACGGCGTCAAAGGTGTGGCTTATCGCCGCAATGTGTAGTGACGTCAGATGGCTCCAGCGCGACCAGGCCCCATTCAACGCACCACACTGACATCGCTCCTGCTGCTCCGGCCAAGCATAGGAGAGGAGAGAGGATTCGCTGGCAGGCCTCAGAGGAGAGTAACAGGCTGCCATTAGGGATACCAGGATCATAACAGAGGAGAGTAGCTGGCTGCAAGGGAAGATAGCAGGATTGCAACAGTGAAGAGTAACTGTCTGCCAGTAGGAAAAGCAGGATTAAAACAGGGAAGAGTAACTGTCTGCCAGTATGGATAGAAAAATTAGAACAGGGGAGAGCAACTGTCTGCCGGTGGGGATAGCAGGATTAGGTCAGATGAGAGTAACTGGCTGCCATGAGGATAGCAGGATTGGAACAGAGGAACGTGGCTGCCACTGGTATAGCAGGAATAGAAAAGAGAAGGGTAACTGGCTGCCGGGTGAGGGGGGTAGCAGGATTATGAAATATGAGAGTAACTGTCTGCCAGTGGGGATAGCAGTATTAGGACAGAGGAGAGTAACTGGTTGCCAGGAGGATAGCAGGATCAGAACAGGGGAGAGCAACTGTCTGCCAGTGGGGATAGCAGGATAAGAACAGAGGAGGGTAAGTGGCAGCCACTGAGATAGCAGGATTAGAACAGAGGAGGGTAACTGTCTGCCACTGGGATAGCAGGATTAGAACAGAGGAGGGTAACTAGCTGCCACTGGGATAGCAGGATTAGAACAGAGGAGGATAACTGGCAGCCACTGGGATAGCAAGATTAGAACAGAGGAGGGTAACTAGCTGCCACTGGAATAGCAGGATTAGAACAGAGGAGGGTAACTAGCTGCCACTGGAATAGCAGGATTAGAACAGAGGAGGGTAACTAGCTGCCACTGGGATAGCAGGATTAGAACAGAGGAGGGCAACTGGCAGCCACTGGGATAACAAGATTAGAACAGAGGAGGGTAGTATACACTACCCAGACCATCTATAAATTAATAAATACCTCAACCTGATTTTCTCAAAATCCGCCACACTCCCTAACCTGGACATCACACCCTTCCCCCTCTCCGACCATCACCTTCTCACTTTCTCGATCTCCCCATCATGCTCCCCGCACCCTCCACCACCCGCAGGTCGTTGGCAGAGAGATCTGCGTAACCTAGACCCAACTGCACTAGCCAACTCCCTCCACTCCCTCACATCCACCCTACCAAACTTTACCTGCCCAAACCAAGCTGTGGCCCAATACAACCAGGCCCTTTCAGCAGCCCTAGACATTGCTGCACCCCCCACATTCCGCCCCAGCCGTCCCATCAATCTGGCACAATGCTCACACTCGCAACCTCCAAAAACAGACACGTGCCTATGAACGCAAATGGAGGAAATCCTGCCTCAACTCCGTCTTCTTGGACTACAAGGCCAATCTGCAGCTGTTCTATTCCACATTAACTGATGCTAAACAAAAATACTTTGCTGCCCTGATCGGATCCCAAGCCTCCAACCCTCAGCGCCTCTTCAACTCCCTCCTTAACCCCACCACTCCTCCCCCCACCTCCGCACTCTCAGCCACTGATCTGTCCACCCACTTTACTGACAAAATAGAGAGCATCCGACGGGAAATCTCATGCCTCCACTCCACCACTTCTTCCTCTCCCACCTACACCTCTCCCCCACCCCACCCACCACTCACTGCCTTTACTCCTAACACAGAGGATGAAGTTAGCCATCTCCTAGCCACTTCTCCTGCCACCTCCAGCCCCCTAGACCCTGTGCCATTCAACTGCCTCCGTCCTCACTTCCCTGTCCTCACCTCTCTGTTTAACCTCTCCCTCTCCACGGCCACCTTCCCCTCTGACTTCAAACAGGCCACTGTACTTCCCCTACTTAAAAAGCCCTCACCAGACCCCTCACTTGCATCCAGCTACCGCCCTATCTCCCTACTCCCTTTTGCATCTAAACTCCTGGAGCGTCTAGTCCACCAACGCATGACCCATTACCTTGACTCCAACTCCCTGTTTGATCCCCTACAATCAGGATTTCGGCCAGCCCACTCCACCGAGACTGCCCTCACCAAGGTCGTCAATGACCTCACACTTGCCAAGGCCGAAGGAAAATACACCATCCTTCTCCTCCTAGACCTCTCATCAACATTCGACACTGTCGATCACTTCCTGCTACTCCAGTACCTGCAATCTGTGGGTATCCAAGACCTTGCCCTAGCATGGTTCTCCTCCTACCTCTCAAATCGCTCCTTCAAGACCTCCTTCAATGGTTCCTCCTCAACCTCCATCCCACTTTCAGTTGGGGTCCCCCAAGGCTCTGTTCTTGGTCCCCTGCTGTTCTCCATTTACACCACCTCCATCGGAAAACTCATCTCCTCTATCACCTATATGCAGATGACACCCAGATTTACCTCCACACCACTGACCTCTCCACCAGCACCATGGAGAAGGTATCCTCTGGCCTCTCGGCTATTTCATCCTGGATGTCTGCCAGGTTCCTAAAATTAAACCTGGATAAGACTGAACTCCTAATCTTCCCACCCTGTGCTGCCTCACCCCCCACTGACCTCTACGTCACTGTCAATGGCACAATCATTCATCCAACCACACAAGCCCGCTGCCTGGGTGTCACCCTGGACTCGACCCTCTCCTTCACCTCCCACATCCAAACCGTAGCTAGGGCCTGCTATTTCCACCTACGCAACATCTCCAAGATCCGGCCTTTCCTGACCCCAGACACTGCCAAACTCCTTGTCCATGCCCTCATCATCTCCCGCCTGGACTACTGCAACTCCCTCCTGTCAGGCCTCCCTCAAAACCGCATAGCCCCCCTACAATCCATCATGAACGCAGCAGCCAGACTCATCTACTCCTCCCACCGCTCTGTCTCCACGACTCCCCTACGCAAATCCCTTCATTGGCTTCCAATTCACTTCAGAATTAGCTTCAAGGTCCTATGTTTGGCCTACAAATCCATACACAAGTCCTGCCCAAGCTACATCTCTGACCTGGTCAGCAGATATACACCTGGCCGCCCACTTCACTCCTCCAACAACCTCCTCTTAACCACCCCACACATCTCGCACTCCCATGCACGACTGCAGGACTTCACTAGAGCTGCCCCCATCCTGTGGAACTCTCTCCTACTGCCCATCAGGCCCGCTCCCACCTTCAACACCTTCAACAAAGCATTCAAAACTCACTTCTCCAAGGAGGCCTACATCAACTCAACACTGCCCTAATCCTTTCTGCCAATAACTTCTTGCTGCACCCCCTCCTTTAGTGTCACCAACCCCTCCCTCTAGATTGTAAGCCTTTGGCAGGGCCCTCTCCCCTTGTGTATCATACTTGACTGTGTGCACTTTACCCAGAATTTGGAACTTGTTACCACTACAGTTTATGATCTGGCATTGTACTACTGTCTGCATTGTGTTGTGTATCTTTTTGCTATTACCTGTATTGTTGTATCTATTGTCTATTACCTGTATTGTTCTGTCACCCCTGTTATCATTGTCTGTAACCTTATTTATTGTACAGCGCTGCGTAATATGTTGGCGCTATATAAATCTAATAAATAATAATAATAATAATAATAAATACCTTCAACCATACACTGCCATTCTAATATGGGCCACGGGCACCTCTAGCTACTTAACCACTCTATGACCGCCTAACGCCGACCGGCGGCCGAAAAGTGGCTCCCCCAGGACGTCAACAGCAATAGAGTCAGCACCGTCCAGTATTCTTAAGCTCTTTTATTGATTAAAATAGCATGATGTATGCTGCCAGCGACAGCCCCGCTGTTTCGGTCCTGAGACCTTTCTCAAGCTGTTCAGTTTGTGCATCAAGCTACAAAGTAAAATCAGTGAACATATATAGGCACAATTCCATATGTCAGCCAATCACAATCAGGCACACCTAGCCAATCAGGATGCAGAGGCTCTCACACGGACCTGATAGAGAACTGAGGTCCCAAATATGCAAATTATTCCACCCCATAGTAGCCAAGCAACTCTGCCTATTTCACAACTCCTCCCCCTAATAGTAACACGAGGAAGTACAAAGTAATCGGAGTCCCTGCTATTCATTATATCCATCTGGATCATAAGTGCATCAAGTATCCCTACTATACATACCGGAGTATTTCCCCCACCGAATACCAGAGGTCCAGGATCGAGCAGCTCCTCTCCATCAGAGGCGTCAAGTCCTGGGGGCAGAGATTAGCACAGATGCGCGCGCTTCCTCGCTGAGTTACGAAGCTGCCTGCCAGCCACGATCGGACCTGGCAGGCTATAAAAATAAAATAAAATTAAACAAAAATGGCCAAAACAGCTTGTACAGTGCTGCGATCTAGTGTGGTGCTGTGCAGGGGACAGCTCAGTGACAGAAGAGGCTCAGAAAGTGATCACTCTCACAGGCTGATGCCTATGAGAGGTGATCGCAAGGATTGGATCTCAGGGGGAGGGATACATTTAAAAAAAAAATGCAGCAGCAATCAGATGCCACCAACAGAAAGATCTGTTGGTAGCAAGAAAAGGAGACAAGATTTATTTGTATGCTAAGTTGTATGGTCGTGCAGTGAACTGTTAAAGCTGCAGTGTGCTGAATTGTAAAAAATGGCCTGGGCACTAGGGGGGGTGTAAGCCTGTGGTCCTCAAGCGGTTAAAACTGAGGTTCCTCTAGCTACCTAATACTTGGGGGCACCTTTAGCTACTTAATATTGAGGGTACTTCTAGCTACCTAATACTAAGGGGCACCTGTACCTACCTATGACGGGCAAGGGAAGTAAGGGAGACATGACAGCTGGTTTGGTGGGAGTTTGTTGGTTCACGGGGGAAAAGTCTAAGGTGCTACGACAACTGTCCCTATAGGCTCCTGTGAGGTAAATCCAGCCCTGCTCATATAGTCCCTTCTTTATTGATAAATAGTGAAAACGGGCAGCACGGTGGCGTAGTAGTAAGCGCTCTTGTCTTGCAGCGCTGGGTCCCTGGTTCAAATCCCAGCCAGGTCAACATCTGCAAGGAGTTTGTATGTTCTCCTCGTGTCTGCGGGGGTTTCCTCCGGGTACTCCGGTTTCCTCCCACATCCCAAAAACATACAGATAAGTTACCGTAATTGGCTTCCCCCTAAATTGGCCCTAGACTACAATAAATACACTACACGATACATACGACTATGGTAGGGATTAGACTGTGAGCTCCTCTGAGGGACGATTAGTGACAAGACTATATGCTCTGTACAGCGCTGCGTAAGATGTCGGTGTTATATAAATACTAAATAATAAAAATAATAAAAACAGTTCAACATATTTCACCATACAAAGGAGATTTATCAAGAAAAAATAAGTGTGTGTGTGTCAGTGCATAGTGCTGAGCAACACTAAAGGTGCAGCTGTCCTGCATGCTATAAAAATGGCAAGAATAACACAACAATGGAAAATAGAGCAGCACTTAAAAGTATAGGTTTTTCCAATGGATAAATTGCAAAGAATGTCAAGGTTTCAGGTGAAACCTCATAAGGAAATTCCACCAATGTGATTGGTTAGTTTTAACAATTTTCTAATGACAGCACCATCAAACTTTTAGGTTATGTTGTAATAATCATTATGCCCACACTCTTTGGCCAATGACAACATGTCACGCTGTAGAGGGTGCTGTGATTGGAAAACTGTTCGCTTTCAGGTTTTGTAAAGCGCTTTTCTCCCATAGGACCCAAAGCACATTGAGTAGACTAGCACCAGTGAGTATAGTCACCATCAAAAGGCACTCAGAAACTGGTGGAACCTCTGACAGGAAGAGGTCTGGCAGACACAAAGCAGAAGAAGCTCAGACGCCACTGTGTTGAAAGAACGGGCAAGCTTGAACTTTAGGCGACACCTGCACACACGCTAGATTCTTGGTTGAGACGGTCCTTTATGACATCCGAGTATTATCTAGCGTGACCTAGCTTAAAGGGAATCAGTAACTTCAAAATTAATTTAAAAAAAATATATACTTGGTAGGGGGATGACTCTGGATCCCAATGAAGCTTTCCCCATCCTCCTCAGCCAGCCTAATCCAGCACTGGCACCCCTGAACAAACGACAACATTTGCTGCTGCGCACAGGTGCACTAGCGGCTTACCGCCTGAGCTACGGCAGAAATAACTGAGCCTGATTGGGTCCACTCTACTGACCAGGCGTAAGCTTCCACTGGAGCCTGAGGGGAAAGCGGACTTTTGAGGGTCCCATTGCTGGATCACCTTTGCTGAGCACGGGGGGAAGCCTTTTGGCGCTAGTCTACTTGGGCAAACTCGGCCCTCCAGCTGTCACGGAACTACAAATCCCACAATGCATTTGCCTTTATGAGCCATGACTTTGGCTTTCAGACTCCTGCAATGGATTGTGGGACTTGTAGTTCCTTAACAGCTGGGGGGCCAAGTTTGCCCATGCCTGACTTAAGGGAACCCAGCAGGAAACACTATTAAGGTAAAAGAGGCACCCTGGTGTATGATGAAAGCCCCCTACTCCTAGGGAACAGTTCCCCAATTACAGCACTCTCTAACAGCACAAAGCATTACGATTGGCCAAACCGTGTGGGCATAGTTTACTACACCCTATATAAAACCTTGCAATTCGGGAGGTTGCTGTCAACCCAATTATGTTAGCTGGATTTCCCTGCGAGGTTTCTTCCTGGGTTCGCCAAAGTAGACTAGCAAAGCCTTTCTTTGATCCAGAGGCTTTCTCCTCGAGATAAGTATCCTTTAGGGTACCCTTTATTTCCCCTTCAGGTTGAATTTAAGGGCTGGTTCAGACAGGCCTCTGAACTAGCCGCTAAGCGCCTCTTCAGCTAGAGATCAGAAAGGCATTTGGCACCTTTGGCATCGTTTGGCAAATGCGTCACGTTATGACCACTGCTAAGGCCCGGTTCACACTTGCGGTTCTCTGCCAAACGGACCGGATGACCTGACCGGATCCGGATCGGAACCGTACGGTTCTGATCCGGATCCGATCCGGTCAGGTTGCATCAGGTGTTCATCAGGATGCGATCCGGATCCGTTTGGCAAAAGATAGTAGAAATAGAATAAAAATGTTGGGGTCTGGGAGGGTGGCAGAAGGTGGACCTGTGGAATCAGGCCCTCCGCTGTTTAGCACTCACCTCCACCTCCGACCTACTGCCAACATCTCCAGCACGTTTAAAGTCACTGCTGCTCCACTCCAAAATGCTTGCCCATGTGTCCCCATCCAAAATCGCCGCTACAATACGCATAGGAAGTGGGGTAGAACATCCGGATTTTTAGCCAGTGTGTTGTGCGCTCTCCGGTTCTCATTGGTTTGTATTGGCCGGATGGTGCAGTCCGGCTCCGCTCCGGATACGGCTGCCGGAGGAGCCGGACCAAAAAATAGCGCATGTTGGGTCTTATGCCGGAGTCCGGATCCAGTCCGGACGAAACGGACGCATGTGAACGGACGCATAGGCTTTCATTGCTATGCCGTGCGTCCGTTCTGCATGCGGTCCGGCTCCGGCACGGCGATTCCGGACGGTGACCGCTAATGTGAACCGGGCCTAAGGAACATGGAACCACCGCAGTTAGTACTAGTAGATCCTAGTTGCTACATCTAATGGCCACCATGACGTAATGGGACAATGTGATCGAGCACAGCATTTACACAAACAACAATGATCGTGCCAGTGGCTGTCGATTCACTTGACTAGATCAGCGCTTAAATGTCAAGGCCCTTCATTAACTGGTATTTACACCACTTTACCCTCAACACAACAAACAGATCAGTACAGAGCTGGGCAGAGTCTTCATAATACATTGGTCTGCAATTGAAGTTTTCCACATTTGAATCAATTTTATTGGAATTCCACGGGAAAGACCAATACAAAGTGGTGTACACTTGAGAAGTGGAACAAAAATCATACATGATTCCAAACATTTTTTACAAGAAAATAACTGCAAAGTGGGGTGTGCGTAATTATTCAGCTACCTTTGGTCTGAGTGCAGTCAGTTCCCTGTAGACATTGCCTGATGAGTGCTAATGACTAAATAGAGTGCACCTGTGTGTAATCTAATGTCAGTACAAATACAGCTGCTCTGTGACGGCCTCAGAGGTTGTCTAAGAGAATATTGGGAGCAACAACACCATGAAGTCCAAAGAACACACCAGACAGGTCAGGGATAACGATATTGAGAAATTTAAAGCAGGCTTAGGCTACAAAAAGATTTCCAAAGCCTTGAACATCCCACGGAGCACTGTTCAAGCGATCATTCAGAAATGACAAGACCATCCACCTACCAAGACAAGACCATCCACCTAAACTCAGAGGCTGAACAAGGAGAGCGCTGATCAGAATTGCAGTCAAGAGGCCCATGGTGACTCTGGACGAGCTGCAGAGATCTACAGCTCAGGTGGGGGAATCTGTCCATACGACAACTATTAGTCGTGCACTGCACAAAGTTGGCCTTTATGGAAGAGTGGCAAGAAGAAATCCATTGTTAACAGAAAAGCATAAGAAGTCCCGTTTGCAGTTTGCCGCAAGCCATGTGGGGATTAAACACACCAAATTGGGCAAGCACCATCAACCAAACACAAGCCATGTGGGGGACACAGCAAACATGTGGAAGAAGGCTCTCTGGTCAGATGAGACCAAAATGGAACTTTTGGGCCAAAATGCAAAACACTATGTGTGGCGGAAAACAGGGCTGTGGAGTCGGAGTCGTGGAGTCGGGCAATTTTGGGTGCCTGGAGTCGGAGTCGGGAAAAAATGCACCGACTCCGACTCCTAATGAATTTGTAATTGTAATTAAAATAGAAAATATGATAAAATGTTCTATTTCTCAGATAATAGTCATTAAAAATAATGTATATATACAGTATATATACAGTAATACCTGTGCTTAGTCCACAAAAATGAAATAAACCAGTCAAAATTAGTTACTTGTGCTGCTTCAATAAAGCAGTCCCCGTATTTTTAAGGTCAGATATACATATCTGATTGTGACTGTATATATGATGTGTACACAGGAATCTCATATATACTAAATAACATCTATGCTGTAAGAATAAAGCCTGATGTGTAGCTGTGTCACTAATAGAGATGGTCAACGAGATGGAAATAATTCTGCATTGATGCTGATTTATGCAAATGTATGCACTCCCTTTGCTGATGAAATCAAATAATGTGATATGTTATTAAAATTTGGTTTGGTGACTACAAATTAAAGGGTAACTGAAAGGGATGAAAAGTAAAGTTTTATACATACCTGGGGCTTCCTCCAGCCCCCTTCAGGCTAATCAGTCCCTCGCTGTCCTCCACCACCCGGATCTTCTGCTATGAGTCCTGGTAATTCAGCCAGTCAGCGCTGTCCGGCCGCATGCCGCTCCCACAGCCAGGAACATTCTGCACCTGCGCAATAGTGCTGCACAGGTGTAGTATGCTCCTGGCGGCGGAGTGTGTGCATGCGCACTACGCCTGACTGGCTCAAGTACCTGGACTCATAGCAGAAGATCCAGGTGGTGGAGGAGGACATAGAGGGACTGATTATCCTGAAGGCGACTGGAGGAAGCCCCAGGTATGTATAAAACTTTAATTTCATCTGTCTCAGGTTTACTTTGTTACACAGTAGTACTATACTCTACATATGCACTCCCCACAGAGCTGCAGGGAATCCACTGAGAATGCTGTCCACATTGAACACAGAGGTGTTGTCTGTTTACAATCTCCTCATTCCCCTGCAGAGTACCTGCACATCATTCTTACATGTACCCACACTTACATTGCCTAGGGCCTGATAGATGTTCTTTGTTCCGGTTTGTACCTTTTACAAGTACTCTTACCAAGGACTAGTTTTAGTCTAAAGGGAATAAATATAGTAGTCTACATATCCTTCTCACTTCAGTTGTCTTGTAAAATTCCTAATGCTACGTACACACATGCGACAACGATCGTTCGTTGAGACCGACGAACGAACTTTTAATTGATGAAAGAACGACCTGAGTAAAGATAGTTTTAAAAGGTGTGTAACGATCTGATCGTTAGAACGAACGTTACATCACGTAAAGCAACTATTGCGCCTGCGCATAAAAATGAGAAGTTTCACAGAGAAATAGTGAAATGCGCATGTCAAGCCTAGTACGAACGACCGTTTCCAACGATGTACTATTTTTTGCAAACGATCGTCGTTGGTTAAAATCCGCCGAGACAGAACTTTCTTTTGTAGCGATTTGGCTCGTTCGTCGTTTGCCTTAATAGTCGGTGGTTCGTTTTTTGTAACGATCGTCGTCGGTAAAGATCGGGGAACGATCGTTACAAACGACTATAGTCGCATGTGTGTACGCACCTTTAGCGTTGGCAGTTAAGAGACGAATTTCATGTTACATACTTTTAATCAACAAAATTGTAATATGCAAATTAGAGGAGTCGGAGTCATGGAGTCGGTGGAATCCTAAACTGAGGAGTCGGAGTCGGTGGATTTTTGGACCGACTCCACAGCCCTGGCGGAAAACTAACACTGCACATCACTCTGAACACACCATCCCCACTGTCAAATATGGTGGTAGCAGCATCATGCTCTGGGGGTGCTTCTCTTCAGGGACAGGAAAGCTGGTCAGAGTTGATGGGAAGATGGATGGAGCCAAATACAGGGCAATCTTGGAAGAAAACCTCTTGGAGTCTGCAAAAGACTTGAGACTGGGGCGGAGGTTCACCTTCCAGCAGGACAACGACCCTAAACATAAAGCCAGGGCAACAATGGAATGGTTTAAAACAAAACATATCCATGTGTTATAGTGAAGGGTCGTTCGCGAATGAGCCGGCTCTAAGAGCCATCTCTTTGCTGCGAATGACAAGAGCCGATTCTCAGTTTTAAAAGAGCCGATGCCTTAGCCGCCCCACACAGCTCTGATTTGCTCTGTAATAAAGGGCGCTGAGGCATGCTGGGAGATGTAGTCCTCCTCTTGCAGCTTGTAGAAGTGTATGGGGCGGAGCACAGCAGTAGAAGGAGGGATTGCCCCAGTCAGAGAAGCAGTCTGGAGTTGTCATGGAGACAGGGGCAGGACTTTTACTCCGATTCGGAGTGGTGTCTAGCGATATTTAATGAAGAGCCGATTCAGAAGAGCCGGAATTCCCATCACTAATGTGTTAGAATGGCCCAGTAAAAGTCCAGATCTAAATCCAATCGAGAATCCGTGGCAGATCTGAAAACTGCTGTTCACAAACGCTGTCCATCTAATCTGACTGAGCTGGAGCTGTTTTGCAAAGAAGAATGGGCAAGGATTTCAGTCTCTAGATGTGCAAAGCTGGTAGAGACATACCCTAAAAGACTGGCAGCTGTAATTGCAGCAAAAGGTGGTTCTACAAAGTATTGATTCAGGGGGCTGAATAATTACGCACACCCCACTTTGCAGTTACCTATTTGTAAAAAATGTTTGGAATCATGTATGATTTTCGTTCCACTTCTCACATGCACACCACTTTGTATTGGTCTTTCATGTGGAATTCCCATAAAATTGATTCATGTTTGTGGCAGTAATATGACAAAATGTGAAAAACTTCAAGGGGGCCGAATACTTTTGCAAACCACTGTAGCTGTGCTCTTACGGTCACTCAAAATGGTCAGTAACAGTTATGTTTACTGTCAAGCTACAGTATAGCCTCTTTCACATGTAAAATAGAAAATCGCTGACGCCAGCGATTTTTGATTTTGTGGCCGATTTATTTTTCACCTCCGCCACTCGGGTGGGCACTGCATTTTTTTTAAAAGCGCTTTTCTAAGCGCTTTTGCAGAGCGATTGCGTTTTTTCACTCCTTGACGCAAGTCAGGAAGGGAACTCTTTGATCCAGAAAAGAACAAATACAAAAACGCTGCACAAAGCGATTTTGTGAGCGTTTTTCCTATACCTTCCATTGAGGCAAAACGCCTCAAAATATGGTACAGGCACCGCTTTGCTGAGCAGATCGGAAACGAACCACTCAGTTGTGAACTCTCTTAATAGAGAATCATTGCACAAGCATTTTTTGGGCGATTTTGAAAATCCCCTCCACTTGAAAAAAGGGCAAAAATGCCCTTAGGCCCCATTCACACTTAGAAACGCTAGATTTTTTCCGGTGTTTTGCAGGAGTGATTTTTCCACGATTTCACGAGGAAAAATCACTGAACGCTGCGGCAATTTTGCCGCGATCGCATTTAACGCTTCTATAGCACTGAAACACGATCGCTGGGAAACCGCCTGAAAGTGGTGCAGGCAACACGTTTGCGTTTTTGGGCTATATGCGGCAATTAGCGCAAATCGCCCAAGTAAGAATGGGCCCATAGTTTCATTATGCTAGCGCTTTTAGGGCCCGTTCTCACCTGATCGGGAATCGCGCAATTCCCGCTCACGGCAAACCGCTACACAATGTAGCGAGTGGCAGTGTTCTCACTGCCGCGATTAGCGATAACCGCAACCGCGCTGCATGCAGCGTTTTGCCGGCGACAAGCGTCCCGCGATTAGCGATCGTGATTAGCGTGCACAGCACGCTAATCGCGATTGCTCCAAAACCGCCGCAGTGTCCAGTGATTTTTCCGCGCTATTCGCGGGAAAATCACTCCCGCAAAACGCCGGCGGTAATCGCTGGCCTTCTGCGGTTCTAAGTGTGAACGGGCCCTTAAAAAGTGCTAGCGTTTAAGCGTTTTGCTGAAATCTCAGCAAAACGCTCTTGTGTGAATAGGGCCTCAGTGTGAACGAGCCCTGAGCGTGTATGTGGCTCATGCAGCCTCGTTTTATTCCATTTTAGAGTAAATAAGTTTAGGAGGAGGTCGGGGGAGGGTTAAGCCTCGTCAACACATGAAGGACAGCACCGAGTCCTCACAACACCCAGCAATGCCCAGGCAGCGCGCATGCTCAGTGAGGCGCTGCTGAGGCGGGTATGGTACGGAGATTACACATTCGCACACAGTGCTGTGTTACCTTCAGCTGCCCCACTAACTTCATAAACTGCAGAAGGCTCCTGCCAGCAATACTCCCGACACCGGCAGCCGCCATTCTACCCCGGCAATTCAGTGCCTAACCACGCCCTCTGAACAAGTTAGCCCGCCTATTGGACTATGTGTACTGAGCCGGTGCATTGTGGGTGACGCTACTACCTGGTAGAGATGGGAAGTTCGGATCTTTTCAATGATCCGGATGATTCGAATCGGATCATTGAAGAGATCCGGATCTTTGATCCGAATCTTGGATCATTTTACTACAGGAAGCATTCGGGGGTGAAATGAACAGCAGGACAGGTCTGTGGACAGGAGAAGGGGAGGGGGGTGGACACACAGAGAAGGGGAGAAGATGGACAGAGGGCAGGGAGTGGACAGAGAAGGGAGGAGGGACGAGCAGAGAGCAGAAATGTTTGCACGTAATACCCACATGCTGAAGTCATATGCTTTACATATATTTCACCTATATGTTCATCTGTACACTTTGAAAGAAAAGGTCGCACAGTGAAAGAAAGCATTCCCAGAAGATAAGTGCAGCTGTTTAGTGCCGAGTGCAGGAGGATTATATTGCCTTTCAATCACACTGTCTGCAAAGTTACTGAGCTGTGCTGAGCCAAAAGCTTCCAATGTGATCACTGTGCACAACTACGGAACAGCCAGCCTATAATGAGCAGCACGTTATAGCCAGTATGTGTGCTCTACACATATCTGGCAGTGGCACCCATGTCCCCTCTCTCTCATCTACCTGTCTCCCTGCAAGGCTGCCTCCCCTCCAACAGAGCGATCCCTGCTTCCAGGACCCCGCTGCCCGCTGAGAGGGGGCGTGTCGCTCCTGGCCCCGCCCCTTTTGCGATCCGAATCGTTCATTTTGATGATTCGGATGATCGACTCATAAAATAGATTCGGATCAAAGATCCGAATCGTTCATGATCCGGACAACACTACTACCTGGTCAGTTGTAGCGTGGTTGGCGTGGTTACTGTGTACTGTTGGTATTCTAGTCTTCTGACTGCACGGCATTTTTATTACATGAACGCTGTGCTGCAGAACAGAACTAATCCTGAGAAACTCAGTTACATATTATACATATGAACGTGTGAAGATAATACTGTGCATTAACTTAAAAAAAGAAAAAGCCGTAGTAATAAATAGAATATAGGCTGCATTGTGAGAATGAGGTTAGGCTAACCACTGGAGCACCAGAGGTTTACCTCCCCCCACAGTGACCAGATTTATTTTTCACAAATCGGCACTCTCGGCATAAACATATTGCTCAGTCATATAACTTGCCACCCAAATGAATCTTGCCTCCTTTTCTTGTAACTAGGAGGCCTTTCTTTTGGTGGTCTCTGATCGATACCGCGATTTTAGTTATTTTATTTTGAAAAAAAAAAGCGCATTGTTTTTTTAAAATAATTTTTGTCCCACTCCCCCCCCTAACTGTGCCCTGGAAAGTGCCTCTGTCCACTTCCTATGAGAGGGCCTAGATTCTGAGCTGCTCGGAGGGACAGCTATGTGTCCCTTGTACAGCGCTGCGCTAGATCGTAGCGCTGTACAGATGTAGACAAAAGTTCTTGTATTTTATTTATTTTTTGTTAATAACTTACCAGCCGCTCCGCTCCGTATCTGAAGGGAACCGAACGCACATGTCCGTGCGTTCCCTGCTAATCTGCGCCAACCGCTCTTGACGTTTCGGCCTTAGGCCTCGTTCACATCTGCTGCGCTGAAAAACGTGTTAAAGCGCATGGTAAAAAACGCATGCGCTTGTGCGCGCTTTAGTCCGCGTTTCTATGCGTTGCGCTGCGCTTCTTTAAAGCACGTTTTGCTTACTGTAGCAGCAGCAGTTGTCAATAAAACTTTGTTTTTGTATGTAAATGTATTTTTTTCTCCAGTTAGGGGTAAAAAACGCATGCGCTTCTATGCGCTTGTACGCGCTTCTATGCGCTAAAAAAGCGGACCCATTCACTTGCATTGCTGTGCGCTTTACAGCTCAGCGCACAGAAATGCCTGCAACACTACGTTTCTGTAACGCTGCTCAGTGCAGCGCATAGATGTGAACCAGCTACATTTAGTTACATGGAAAAAGAAATACCTTGCTGAACGCACAGGGCAGTGCGCTGTGGAAAGCGCACAGAAACGGCCCTGATGTGAACGAGGCCTTAGCGGTCGGGAGGGGGTTATGAATGGTGTCTTAGCACTCTGGAGCTGCTGAATTTCTAGAGATCTGCATGGAAAGTTTGCATGCACAGTAAGTTAAACTCGGCCAAGGTGGCTTATAACGATAACCTCTGCTGAGACCATAAACTTAGCCAAGCACCGCCGCTGCGCTGGTCGAGGGCATTGTCCCCACTTGAAGAGAATCTGTATTCTAAAATTCTTACAACAAAAAGCATACCATTCTATTCATTATGTTCTCCTGGGCACCTCTGTGCTGTTTCTTCCACTCTCTGCTGCAAACCTGGCTTGTAATTGCCAGTTTTAGGCAGTGTTTACAAACAAACTATCCAGGTTGTGATAGGCTCACATAAGCAGAGTGTGTGAGTCATACAGAGCCTGCAGGGGGCCTGGAGAGGGTGTGTATATTTCTATCCAATCACAAGCAGCCCTGCACATTCCAGTCTGAGTGCCTCAGCCCGATAGAGCCGTCAGAGAAGAGAATATTAGATCATATAACAGAGATAATACAGCCACTGTGCAAGTAGGAAAGGCTGCAGTAAGCCAGACCACATTAGAACAGGCACAGGAACTTATAGGAAAGAAGAAATAAGGATGAAAATTTTGTTACAGTGTCTCTTTAACATGCACACTCTCTGACACACTTCAACTGCTTAACCCATTCGCGTTCTGTCGTTTTCACTTGAGAAATGTTCACCTCCCATTCATTAGCCTATAACTTTATCACTACTTATCACAATGAACTGATCTATATCTTGTTTTTTCCGCCACCAATTAGGCTTTTTTTGGGGGGTACATTTTGCTAAGAGCCACTTTACTGTAAATGTATTTTAACAGGAAGAATAAGAAAAAAACGGAAAAAATTCATTATTTCTCAGTTTTCAGCCATTATAGTTTTTAAATAATACATGCCTCCATAATTAAAACTCACGTATTGTATTTGCCCATATGTCCCGGTTATTACACCGTTAAAATTATGTCCATATCACAATGTATGGCGACAATATTTTATTTGGAAATAAAGGTGCATTTTTTCCATTTTGCATCTATCACTATTTACAAGTTTAAAATAAAAAAATATAGAAGTATTTCATCTTTACATTGATATTTAAAAAGTTTAGACCCTTATGTAAATATTTACATGTTGTTGTTTTTTATTGTAATGTTTTTTTTTGTTTTTTTTATTTGGGATATTTTTGGGAGGGTGGGATGTAAACATGTGATTTATAATGTAAATGTGTGTTTGAATTTAATTTTTTTTACTTTTAGTTGAAGTTTTACTTTTTGGCCACAAGATGGCGGCCATGAGTTTGTTTACATGACGTCACTCTAAGCGTAACACACGCTTAGAGCGACGTATGGGATACGTTACAGCCAGAAAAAGCGAAGCTTCCGAGAGAAGCTGTCGCTTTTTCAGCGGGGGAGAGGAATCAGTGATTGGGCACCATAGCCCGATACACTGATTGCCTGGCTAACAAACCGCGGGCCGGGAGCGCGCGTGCATGCGCGCGATCGGCCGCGGGAGAGCGCGGTAGCGCGCATGGTTCCTGGACGTAGTTTTTACGTCCAGGAACCAAAATAGGTTAAAGAGAAACTCTGACCAAGAATTGAACTTTATCCCAATCAGTATCTGATACCCCCTTTTACATGAGAAATCTATTCCTTTTCTCAAACAGACCATCAGGGGACGCTGTATGGCTGATATTGTAGTTAAACCCCTCCCACAAAGAAATTCTGAGTACGTACTCTTGTCAGTTTCCTGTCTGTGAACCTTGCTGCATTGTGGGAAATAGCTGTTTACAGCTGTTTCCAACTGTCAAAACAGCAAGCAGCAGCTACATCACCTGCCAACAGTAAAAATGTCACCATGTAATAAATGTCAGAATGTAAATTAGGGATTATAAAGATTTTACAATGGGCAAACACTGACTAAATCATTTATACATAATTACTGTAAAAATGAAGCAGTTTTTTTATTACATTACTTTCACTGGAGTTCCTCTTTAAGCCCCTGTCACTAGTCTTCAAGCTAGCAACACATCTGTTTCTATGGAGGGAGTTCAACAAGTAGTGCACAATGGAGCGATTCCTTAAAAACAATACGATACAATGTTCGTTCACTGTCAGGAATCGCTAAAGATCTGGCACTTTAGTAGACCGTGAGTAGCCAGTCGCTGTACACACACTTGGATTGACTCACAATTTTTGGCCACGGTGGTCTTTATTGTTAGCCATGGCCGAGTTCAATCCAGCGTGAGTATGTAGGTTATATCTTTCTAACAGTGCAGTTGTCCTTGGTAGGATTGGGTCATCTCAGCGCCTGATTCCGCACACAGGACCTCACTTGGGTGCCACCCTACACTGTAAAGTTAATTACAGCTATAGCGGCGTAATGGGACATTTACTGTAATTTGTATTTGACACCTCACAGAATTTCTACAGGAGCAGGGTAAGCCGTCTTTTGGCTCACCCTGTGCCAACTGACCGGGCGACGGAATGATACGTGCTGTCCTTGGCAGCTTTGGTACTACATATCAATTGTTATGTGAGTGCTTGAAGGAGCCCAATGGTGCATAACTACTGCAACACTGGAAAGAAGGAAATTTGGGCCGGCTAGGGGATTTAGGCTCCATCCATCACAGACAACAATGTTAATTATGGTTATACTGGAGCACATTGTCTGCTGTGTGCCAGTTAAAGGCAAAGTGCAAATTTCCACACACCCCTTTTTTGGATATCAAAACGCTGACCCACTATAAAGCTGTCCTTCACCATACTGTCCTTATTGTACAATTTTTGTAAAGTCCACTTTCTTGGGATATAAGAGCTATAGGATATAGATTAAAAAGACTTTACTTTTACTTTGGTAAGGCTGAACAGATACATGCATGAGACTGCAGATTAGTTATATTTCTGGTATGTCATAACTTTTTAGTAATTATTGCTGTGGTCTGCTATGACCCAGGTGAGCAAACCTATAAAAAGAATAATAAACGCAAGGTGTGCTGAATCATTTGTGTTCAGCATCCTTGTAGACAGTTAGTAAATTAAGGCATGAATAGTTGAATATTGGTAATTAAAGAGATATTCTATTATTCCCAATAGCATAATATCAGTAATTATACCAGTATTCTGCTAACCCTCTGTACCCTAATTCTCACACTAGCCCTCGTCAATCTATGCCCAACATAAACCACCCTCCACTTACTCCTAACACTAAACGTAATTAAAATGCCCAGAGTTTGTCTACAGTGAAGCCAAACTCTGGTGCACTAGTGCTTCCAATCAGTGGCAATATAGCCAATCAAAATCATATGCGTACCGCCATTTTTTCGGGGGTGCCAATTTCCATCTGTAGCAGGAATTTGCTGCTTTTAAAATCAACACCCAAATTTCCTCAGCGCTCAGATTTGCCATTTTGCTTACAGTCTCCCGGTGGCTCTGGGATACCATGAGCTATCGGTATTCTGCAGTTATTAATAATGTTAGCCTTGAGTGTGTAGGTAATACCTGTATCTAGGTACTGGGTGTAATATTTGAAAGCTATGGGAGCCTCTAATAATTAATCTGCCCCATAAAAGCCAACACAGTTTACAAACCTCGTACACAGAACCCCCGACCAGCGACGGATGTTCAGCAAGAGATCTGCCTGGCAGATTAACTTGGCTGACTGGTGGTCAACTTCTTTAAAGCCGCAGCTCCCCGCCCACCAAGTAACGTCAAATATGTGCCACTGCGTCATTCCTCCATCCTGTCCCCATAGCAACAAAACGCGTTTCAGCTACACAGTTCATGGGCGACACCAGTGATTAGGTGTGTACGTACCTTTATGGGGAGGTTTGTTTGAATTTAAGAGGTTGAATTTAGGAGGACCCAGGTGCTTAATTTACTTTAAACAGCACCACACTCAATATCATCTGGCAGTAGTCATGTAGATATCCTATGAATTAAGTGTTAATCTATTTGTAAATTGTATACTGTGTGTCCTATCCTACAGTTAAATCCTGTACATGCCAAGCCCAATTCTGGGCACGTCCCAGTCGTGCTTGGCGAAATAAAAATGAATCTAATTCTATAAGAAATATAGTGAAATCAGTGTTACCTGACGTTGTCTAACATGCCAAGCTAAACATAGTGGCAAAAGAGGCAGCAGAAGTTGACAGTAGTGTAGCCATGTTCAGATGTGTATTGTGGGGGCAGTAGCAGCTTTTGAGTTGCTGCTGTGCTCCTCTTCAGACTCTACAGCTCCAGTATACAGCCACAGTGGCCAGGTGCCGGACTACAGATGCTGCAGCTTCGCTTTGTATGTGGGCACCCACTTTCTCAGGCACATAGCTCTGTGGCTTCAGCACACAGTCGTTGCATTCCCCACCAACTTCCCAACTGCTGTGAATTTGGACGCTGGGGGCTGTGTTCCCTCTTGCCTTACAGCCACTGTGATGCAGCTACCGTACACGGGGCTACAGCCATTGCTGCGGTCTCCACCACCCTCAAAGCCAAATGTACACCTCACAGAAAATTAACCCTCGCCTATTCTTGTAGTCGCAGCTGTCGTGGCACTTAGTGACTTTTAAAATCACCATGCACTGCATTGGTGGTGGCAACGGGCAGCGGTGGCAACCAGTGGCAGTGGTGGGCAGGAATAAACCTGTACCCACAGCTGTAGCGCTGTGTCCTGGAGAAGCTGTGTGCTGAAGCCAGTAGCAACCGCAGTGGCTCCATGATGAAGCTGCAGCACTGTGTTTTGGAAGAAGCTGGAGCAGCACATCTGCCATTGAGCCCATGTCCCCGGGACAACAGCCACTCTCGCAAACAATTCTGCTGCGCCAAAGTTCCCCCTGCCCATCAGTAACAACTAGGCAGCACCCAAATAAGGCAGCTACATAGCCGCAGCCAGAGTGGATGTAAAGCCACAGTGCCCCACCACTGAAATCCTTAGCCCCGAAGAAAGGCTGAGCGGCTGTAAAGCTGCAGCACCAGACTGCCACTGAAATCCTCATCTCAGCACCATGCCATAGATTTTATCTATACTTTACATCTTTTACCAATAATTTTTTATTGGGCACCAAAATTATAAGGTTTGAACGCAGTTTACCAATATTTGTGCGCTATGTCGGCACCATAATTACCACTGCTAGCAGTGCGCTATAATCACCTGCTCCGCCCTCAACCATTTGTGTAATTTCCACATTTGGTTTGATATATAATAACCCAGTGACAGAATAGAGGTCAATCTCAACTGCTTGGGTGGCTGAACCATCATACCACTGTGCACTTCAGTCTTTGCACATAGCCTTTCTATAATTCACTGTTACCAATCTCACAATACACCAGGGGTTCTCAAAATTGGGTGCCCTGGCACCCTGGTGTGTCTCGAGCACCTCCCAGGGGTGCCTCGGCATGTATTCCCATTGTCCTCAGGTAATGCAAATGCACATTGATATACAATGGGTAAGGCAGTGACCACTTGGAGGGAGCAGCATTTCGGTAGTTGTTTTTGCCCAGGGGTGCCTTGAAAAATTGTCAAAGGCATCAAGTCCCCTTCACCCCATAAAGTTTGAGAACCACTGCAATACACTAACACTAATCACCTGTTGGTGTTCCAGACAAATGGATGGATAGATAGATAAACTATCTAAAAGGATAAAATGATAGGTGTGCCCATACACTTATCAATGTTTCCTGGCAGTTTTGGTCACTGTGATCAAATCTGCCAGAGATCGATGCCCCAAATATGACTGCTTGATTACGACTGAAGTCTGCCCAAAATTATCAAAATTGTTGATCCCTCCAGATGGAAAGCTCTTGCTTGTGATCAAATTTGCCAGAGATCGATGCCCCAATATGACTGTCCGATTGTAGTTATGATCAAAACTATTGATTGCTCCAGAGAGAAAGATCTTGCTGTTACATTGTTGATCTGTGTGTCCACTGTTCAGAGCATTGTAACTGTTGAAGGAGACAGGTCACAGGTGTACAGCGCTGCAAGTGTTACAGACAGTACCTTCCCAAATTAGCCCTTATAAGGGCTGGTTCATTGTTCTTGCTACTGTTATATTGCTGTGCTGTGTGTCCACTGCTGTGCTGTGTGTCCACTGTGCAGAGCACAAAATTTGATGTTTGCGACATCACTAGTCTTCTGTATTTCAGTATTAAAGCCCTCATCATCATCTGAAATGGTACCCTTCACTGATGTTCTCGCCCCTCCAAGCCTTCCTTTTCTCACCTTCAGAGAAGCAGGAGTACCAAGTGCATATTAAGTCACCCTTTTACATCAAGACAGCTGAAGTAAGTAACCTGAGAACTTGTGTAACTTGAAATACATGCTAGTTCTTTGTTGTAGAAGAAGGAAAAGAGTCTGTTAGGTCCTGGTAACTGGTATTAAAATGATCCTTATTGTTAAATATCCACTAGGTGGCACTGCACACTAAAGATATGTACTGTCATGCTATAGAAACGTGAAACAAGAATGTAAATCAAGTTTTGTAACCTTGCGAAGATGCTAAATAAGGTGTTCTGCCTAGCAAGGTGGGATGACTACCAAAATGCCATCTCCTCTTTCATGCTTTCCTGCTTCCTGAGACTAAGGGCCCATTTCCACTAGCCGCCGTGTGCGGCTGCATGATGCGCGGCAGCACTTCCTGGTCTGCACCAGACGAATCCCAGAAGCTGTGCCATGCACGACTTTGGGATTCGTTGCCTCCCACACAAAACAATGCTGCAATGTCATCTGAATCGCTAAGGCAAACGATTCAGACGGCGGCAGCATTACCCCCTATGGCAAAGTTTCCCTGCGCGATTTGCTTGTGCGGGGAAACAGGCCCTTCATGTGAACCTGAAAAGAGGAAACTTCATAACTTCAACGGGGGATGGCACTGGAATGACAGGAGGGACCAAGGACTGGGGAGACTCTATGGCAAAAACAGGGTTCCCTTGAAGTATTTCGCAGGGGTTCCCTGGCATTTCTCCCTCTAGTGAGACTGGCCTCAGTTGGCCTGGAGAAAAAGTACCTCCTTGGCTCCTCCTCTATGGGGGAATGAGTTGATGAAGTTGATGAAAGCTGGCAGCCACTGACAGCCACAAAAGTAAAAAGTAATCTTATGATACTGACAGGCACAACATAATAATATAATGAGAGCTAAGCTTTATTTACTCATTTAGTTCAATGGAGATCTTGTGCATCAGAAATGCATATGCACCAAGGAAATGCCCTGAGTGTTCCTTTTTAGAATTATACAAGGACAAGCATGCATCACACCTTCATATTGCAGGTTGTGTTGTTTCTACATTGCAGAATTGTTTCTGAGTTCAGATATACTTTAATTAGCATCAGGCTTTTTTTGTTGTCTGTGTCCCATTATTATTATTATTTTAGTATTTATATAGCGCCGACATATTACGCAGCACTGTACAGTATATATATATATATATATATATATATATATATATATATATATATATATTGTCTTGTCACTAACTGTCCCTCAAAGGAGCTCACAATCTAATCCCTACCATTGCCATATGTCTATATTATGTAGTGTAAGTACTGTAGTCTAGGGCCAATTTTTAGGGGGAGCCAATTAACTTATCTGTATGTTTTTGGAATGTGGGAGGAAACCGGAGTGCCCGGAGGAAACCCACACAGACACAGAGAGAACATACAAACTCTTTGCAGATAGTGCCCTGGCTGGGATTCGAACCAGGGACCCAGCGCTGCAAGGCGAGAGAGCTAACCACTACGCCACCGTGCTGTCCCATTACCAGGCTGTTCTCTAAGTTTTTTCTGTGCTGCGGTAAACAGAAACTGAAGAGGTTCTATAAAAATAATACCCTGAAAGGTGTTCTAGTTTACTCTTATGTTTCAAGTCCTGCTCCATAGAGCCACATTAATCTATGCCATGCACTGATGAGGATCAACTAATCCGAAACAGTCTGTATGCATGTTGGATTATTATGACTCTGTACAAATAACAAGCTGACACATCATTGCATTCTAGTGGCTCTGGAAGTGTGTTTAGCTTTTAAGGGCAACAATGGTTAATTTGCATATATTCAGCAGTGGTGCCTGGGAGATATCTCAAGCTCAATCCAACCTGAATTATCGCAAATTCTTTCTGTTTTAAGAAAGCAAACTTTTGTTTTCCTTATTCTATCGAACTAAGAAAAAAGTTTCTCCTGGAATGAGAGTAGCTCTTATGTTGATCCTTATCCTCTAATTCGCTCTGAATTATTGATCCTTAAAAAAATAAAAAAGTATACAGAACAAAATGTTTTCTACTCCATCTTATTCCTGATGTGTTATTTAGAAGCTACTGAAGTGAGAACTTCAGCATTACAACTAGACAGCTGTTAAGTTTTATAAGAAAATGAAGAGTGCATACCTGATATTTCTCTCCTTAAAGGGAACCTAAACTGAGAGGGATATGGATTTTTCCTTTTAAACAATACCAGTTGCCTGACAGCCCTGCTGATATCTTTAGCTGCAGTGGTGGCTGAATCACACACCTGGAACAAGCATACAGCTAATCCAGTCTGACTCCAGTCAGAGCACCTGATCTACATGCTTGTTGAGGGGCTGTGGCTAAAAGTATTAGAGACACAGGATCAGCAGGCGAGTCAGGCAACTGGTATTATTTTAAAAGGAAAAATCCATATCCTCAGTTTAGGTTCCCTTTAAGTGTGACCAGAACATAAAATACATCAGTCACATAAAGGACCACTACAAAAAAAATGTAAAATATATACACCGTTTCCACTGCCCGGATGCAATTGCATCGCATTGTGCCGCAACTAGCTGCGTGTGACTTCCGGTTGTCTTCCGGAAGTCCGGATATGGCCATCTGTTACTGCCTAGGCCCTAGGGGAATCAGTATGCCATCCATCATTTTCCCGGGTCACATCACATTGCAAAATTTGCACGCAATGGAAAAGACTCCATTGACATGCATTGGCTTCAGGTTTGATGCGATGCGATGCAAATTCACAGCCATTAGAAACGGGCCCTAGGATGTACAATTCTCCCAGAGTAAAATTCAGTAATAATTACTTCTTCCTATGTCACTGTCAAGTACAGTTGGTAGTAAAAATCTGATTTTTGGACAGGTTTTGAACTAGTCTTTCCTCTCAAGGGGCATTCTCAGGGTTTTCTTTATTCAAAAGCAGTTACTAAACGACAGTTGCTGAGTCCAACTGCTAAAATAATGTGTAAATGAGTAGGGGGGCTAGCTGGCATCTTTGTATAGATCCTTTCCATGGAATGCATTTTGTAAAGAATAAAGGAAATACTGAGAATAACACAGGAGGAAGGAATATTTCACTATTGTAAAAAACTTCAATTTAAAATTCCTGTGTATGCATATATATAAGGCAGGTGTAGGGAACCTATGGCTCGGGAGCCAGATGTGGCTCTTTTGATGGCTACATCTGGTTCACAGACAAATCAGTAGGGGTTGATTCACTAAGCTACACTGCTCAAGCAGTTTTTCAAAGTAGACACGCTACTGCTGTAGCATGCACTACTAACTTACTCGTGCTACCCCAAAGCTAACAGCTGCTCCAATTGTCCCACCTTGGACCCTGTCAGCCCCAATGACTTTGTAGAACCAAATCCTCGCACTTTCATTGGCCCAATAGGTTGTCTGTCACTTGACAGGCAGCCATTTGGAACAAAGTGTTGGGATCTCGTCCTACAAAGTGAATCAACCCCCAAGTCAGATAGCTAATTGTACAAGCTGTTAGTCGGTATTTCTCCTGTCTGGCTCTCGGGGAAATTGCTAATGTTGCTGAAACCCAAGAGAAGCTGAAGACGAGTCTGACATGTCCACTGCCAGGAGGATCAACTGTATACACATCACCATGACAACAGGGATGTGAGCCATCTGCTGCGCATGCGCACTGTGCCAGCTTGAAACATATTGTATGGCTCTCAGGGAACTACATTTTAAAATATATGGCGTTTATGGCTCTCTCAGCCAAAAAGGTTCCTGACCCCTGATATAAGGTGTACATTTGTCCCAGAGCAAAAAACACTATTAACTACTTGTTTTCCTATGTCACTGTCATTTTCAGTAGGTAGTAAAAATCTGACGGGTTTGGACTAGTCCATCTCCTCCTTAGGATTTGTAGTATTTCCTTTACAAAAGCACTGCATGGTAAGGACCTATACAAATATGCTCTCTTCACGCTTTGCTGGCAGTTGAACCATGCCACCCTGTCCAGGGAGTACTTTTGTAAATAAAGACAATCCTGAGAATTCCCCTCGAGGAGATGGACTACTAGTCCAAAACCTGTCAGATATGTCAAATTTGTATGACCTACCTTAGTGACCGGTACAAAAGAGGAATTTATGGTGCATTTTAATCTGGTGACCAATGTACATCTCATATGTTTGCATACACGTGTATTTTAAGTTTTTATATTTTTCACAATAGTGGTCCTTTAAATGTATTTATTTTAAATGTTACAAATTTTTCACTGTAGTTGTCCTTTGTCCAGCCTGATGTTAGAATGACTACCGCACTCTGTTGGCCAGTAAACATAGTCAGAAGGGGATCACAGACTGGACAAACTACAAGTGTGCATCTGTGTAATTATTTTAGTGCTTCTAAAATGCCAGGATTCAGAATATGAAAGATATGCGAAGAGGGACAATAAGGATTCCTTCACACCTGCAGTCATGGCAGGAGGCTCCATTTTTAATATTACTTTCTGTACACCTCATTGTATGTTTGAAGTGATTCTGGTGAACTTTCACTGCTTTTCTTATGTATGTAGAGCAGCCTGCCTTTATTATATCTCACACATCACTTGCAAAGTCAATTTTAGTATTCCTTTTTGATCTGAAATATCTCACGCTAATTTCTTCGGCCTACACACGAAAGGAGCACAGAATTTCTCTAGTTAAATTTCCTTATTGTAAGTGCTAGTATAGCTGCTTGTGGAAGGTTTGGAAGATGTTTTCTTTACCAGTTCTTATAATCCTGATTACCCATAAGGGGGCAGGAAAAGAGGTGCAAATTAAAATCCTTGTGCAGCATTTCCTAAGAATACAGTAGTAATCACACCCAGCCCCTGACATTACTAGTACATAAAGTTCCTCTTAATTAAAGCTATCTGAAGAGAAAATAGACTCATGAGATAATGAATTATATGTGTAGTATCGATAATAAATAGAACATTAGTGCATAGAAAATAGTCTCATGTTGCTTTCCAGTACAGGAAGAGTAAAAAAAAACTTCAGTTGTTATCTATACAAAAGAGCTTCTCTGAGTTATTCAACCAACTTAGCCAAACTCAGTCCTGTTTTATGAACAGCTTAAACAGCCAACAAACAGTGAGAGACAGCTTGAGATATGGTTTTACTGCAGAAAAGTTCAAAGGCTCATTATTTTTGCTTTGTTTTACAGCTTAAAATACACAGTGTTGATTCTAAAATGCAACTGTTAAAGTCGGATGCAATGTTATAAATAAAGCTACGGTATATAACTGCAAATAAAAATATGAGATTCTTTTCTTTGCTACTAATATTCTATTAATTATTTTTACTACACATACAATTCATTATCTCATAAGTTTATTTTCGCTTCAGATTTGTTTTAAACATAAGTGCAAACTACTTGTTTTATTTTGCATTTTTGTAGCCACATGATCTTTCCACTGCTCCCCCCACCCCTTCAGCAACAATGGATGTGTAGTGGTAGGTAACGAGTCAATTTTAGGCACAAATATGGGGTTGGTAATAGTTAGTAAAGGGTTAGGGATTAGTGCTAGGCATAGGAGGAGGACTGTAAGGGATTGTTCACACTAATGGCATTTTCTAGATTTAAGTGCCGGGGATTTTGAAAATCGTCCTAAAAGCACTTGTGCAATGATTCCCTATGAGTGTGTTCACATCTGAGCGGTTCGATTACGATCCGCTTACCAAAGCACTGCCTGTACCATTTTTGGGGCGATTTGCCTCAATGGAAGGTATAGGGAAATCGCAAAACGCTTGAAAAAGCTCTTTGTATAGCGATTTCCCCAGCGCTTTTAAGAATAAATACATTGTATTTATTCTTTTCCGGGTGAAAGAGTTCACTTCCTGACTTGAGTCAGGAAGGGAAAAAACAAATCGCTCGCAAAAGTGCTTAAAAAAGCGCTTTACAAAAAATCGCCACACGCAGGTAAGTGCCGGGAGGCGCTAAAAATAATTGCGCACAAAAGCGCAAAACACTGGCGTCAGCGATTGCGATTTTAGATGTGAACAAGGTCTTAGTGTGAAGCATACATCAAGGTTGTTGATATAAGTGTTAAATGATACCCGAGGTGACATGTGACATGATGAGATAGACATGTGTATGTACAGTGCCTAGCTCACAAATAACTATGCTATGTTCCTTTTTTTCTTTCTCTGCCTGAAAGAGTTAAATATCAGGTATGTAAAAGGCTGACTCAGTCCTGACTCAGACAGGAAGTGACTACAGTGTGACCCTCACTGAAAAGAAATTACAACCATAAAACACTTTCCTAGCAGAAAATGGCTTCTGAGAGCAGGAAAGAGATGAAAAGCATCAATAGTTCATACATTTTAGCTCTGGCATACTTCAATGAATGTGTCATTGAGCAAAAACAATAAAACAGTTAAAAAACCGTAAAAAGTAGATTTAAACATAAAATAAAACTGTGGAATATCTTAAAAAGTCATTTTTAGGAGAAGGAAGATAGATACAATTGTTTATTTCATTAACTTTTCACCTCGGATGTCCTTTAAGGCAGAGTTGGGATAGATGGTTGGGGGGAATAGTTCTGACTGCAGATATCGTGTGCCAATATATATGTTGCCTTATTGTCGGCACTGAGAACCAGACGTTTCTGTAAACCGGGGTAAGTTTTCTTATAAGAGCATGAGCACAAAGTTAGAAAAGGGAGTGTTGGAATATTTGTCTTCTACACAGAAGGGCTAGGTTTCAGGATAAATCTGCTATGTATTGGTGCAGTTTTTTAGAGAGTTTAGTGTTCTCATACATTCAATAGACAAGGGAATATGAAAGAGGAGAATTGGAATGATTGCTAGGGATAAATCAATTTAGAAGAGTAGAACAACATGCACATGCCCGTATGGCATTTACTGCATATTTGCGGTGTGCTGTGTACTTAATGGAGACAGACAAGGCCAGATATCTCATAGCACTGATACTTCTATTACCACAAATATTCTTCCAAAACAAAGAACATAATGACCCAGGCTTAAAATCTGTCATTTGACAGGGTAGCTTTTATGTTTTTCAGATAGAATGGCCAACTCTAACTGAATGTTAACCTTTATATGCATCTGTGTGAAGGTATGCGCTATTACTATGTTACACGGAAAATCAACGTGGTTTGCTTGTGAATGACAGGAAAGCCTACTAATCAACTAATTGGTCACCAACATTAAGGGTCCTGTATAAGGAGAGTGTAATGTACGACTCGCCAAATCCTCAACCTTCAAAACTTACCTCATGAATTATCACTCCTTACTTGTTTTTTACCTTGAAGAGACTAGACTGAGCCGGGTAACGGGCTTAGTCGAAGCCAGTCTGGGTCTTCTGCGCATGAGCTGACCTACTGCACATGCGCAGTAGACCCGGACTGACGTCACTGAGCCCGTTACCGGGGCTCACCACGGCTGAGCGGGAGACCGCAAGAGGACGGCGCGGGAGGCATCCGTGCTTATGGGGCTGGAGGAAGCCCCAGGTAAGTAAAAAAACGGCCTTATGACTCATCTCTGAGTCTCTTTAACTATAAGGAGAAATCATTTTTGAGATAAGTTAAGGAGAATTTAATTTGAGATAAACTGATAAGGACCAGTATACTAACTTCCCACCTCTCTTAGGAGATATTTTCACACCTTATCAACAAAATAGATTTTAAGCCTCCAGATTTTCCATCCTGTCATATAGACCAAATCGATTGAAATCGGCTGCAAATCGATCAATCGTTCGACTTTATAGAATACATTTCCGATCGATCCATTCTATAGAATCAATCGATGGCTGAAATCGACCAGTGTATGGGCCCCTTTAGTAAAAATCAACTTTGGTAAAAGGGCCCCTTTAGTAAAAATCAACTTTGGTAAATCCTGGTTTACGTGTGCTTTAAAGCTATAATGCAGACATCAAACCAGCAAACATTGATTCCGGTAATACTTTTAGTGACTAACTTTACATTGCAGGCTTACAAGTTTCTTCTTCAGGCACATGACCAATTTGAGTGACCAGGTCCATCTCTTGCTGCACCCCGATGGTGATTCTGTTTATCAAAATACCAAGCATCACTCAGGACTGGTTTTCTGAGCACGAAGATAAAGTGTCACATCTACCACAGCCTCCATAATAGCCAGACCTCAATATTATTGAACCCTTGTGGTCAGTGTTGGAGACAAATCATTAGCAGAATTTGCCAATGTTTTGCAGGAAGAATGGTACAAGATTCCCCTAAATACTATACAGGAAATATATTTTTCCATTCCAAGGACACTCCAAGTAGGTCTGAATACTAAAGATGGTCCTATGCTCCTACATCGTATTAGTCAAAGTTATATGCTTCTTGCCAGGTGTCTATGTTTCGTCTATCCCGTGTGTGTTCAAAAATATATGTATACACATGCACACGGATACTTTGTTTTAATATTATAGTGTCTTTTTTTTTTTTTTTACTTTACAAAAGAGACACAAACAGCATCAACAGTGATTATTATAGTGATCACATGATCAAGAGGCAATCAGCATAACTTTTGATCCCTTTTGTGAGATGTCAGCTGTATCTCCGGTGCATGTAATCATGGAGGGATCATATGAACCATGGCTAGTGAAATCTTCCGACGGGTCAGGAATAGAGATCCCCAAGCACAATGTACATTTCAAAAAATCTGTTCACAAAGCAGTTAAATAAATGTAATGTGTATAGTTGTTTTCTGGAGAATTTGTGTTTTCAAGAAGTGAAGCATAAATCAAAATACAATCTATTTGGACCATTGTGCTATTTCAGAAACACCACATAGCTCAAACACGTATGGATTGACAGATTTCTGTACCTGATCCCAGCAATACATGTAACGGATATTAGAATGGTCAATACACAATGCAAAGCAGTGAAGTTCTTGCTTTCTCACAAATCAGAATAGGGAAAACCACAAAGGTAAGCAACCAAAGTTTTCCCAAATGCCAACACAAAATATGTGTGCATTTATAACAATTAACTCAGAAGGTAGATATAACAATTTACATTATGCTTAAGAAGTCAGCGCTGACCTATTCATTGTAGTGAATGGGATCAGCAGCGCAGCACATTGTAGTGCAGATGGCGTGCGATTGTACACATTGCATTCCGATTGCACGGTCAGCTAATGATGTGAACAAGGCCTAAAGGAAACTTGTGCTATCTTTGAAGACAAACAAATATCTGGTCTTTGCTTGGGATTACTTCGAGCCACTTCGAGCCTTAACTTGAACTGAGCCTGTGGTCTTCCATTTCCTCAGTATGTTCCTAACTGTGGAAACAGACAGCTGAAATCTCTGAGGCAGCTTTTTGTATGCTTCCCCTAGACCATGATGGTGAACAATCTTTGTCTTCAGGTCATTTGAGAGTTGTTTTGAGACCCCCGTGTTGCTACTCTTCAGAGAAAATGAAAGGAGGAGGGAAACTTACAATTGACCCCCTTAAATACTCTTTCTCATTATTGGTTTCACCTGTGTATGTAGGTCAGGGGTCACTGAGTTTAATGCTTGGGGTTATACTTTGACCACCCAGAGCAACAAGGCTGGTAGCTGAAAAATACCCATCAGAACTGTGATTTTCAGGAAAAAAAAACCCGAAACTCTCCGAGCGATACCCACCACCTTCTAGAGACTGTCCAAAAATTCCAAACCTTTTAATGCAATGCCCTCCAGAACCAGTCCTTTCCAACACAGTACCCACTGCAGTGGCGTAGCTACAAACCTCTGGGCCCCGATGCGGAATCTGGATGTGGGCCCCCCCCCGGCAACAACAGCCCCCCCTCCCCCGGCAACACCCGATGGATGCACACACATATCAAAATCCCTATAGCCAGCTATAGGTACCCCCAGTATAGGTAGTCAGGCATAGGTAAGCCAGTATAGTTGCCCCCGGTATAGGTGAGATAGGCAGGCGCCGCTGGTATAAGTTAGATAGATAGGTGCCCCCAGTACAGGTTAGCTAGGTGGGTGCCTCTAATATAGGTAGCCAGAATAGTTGCCCCCAGTATAGGTTAGTTAGGTAGGTGCCTCCAATATAGGTAGCCAGTTTAGTTGCCACCTGTATAGGCTAGCTAGGTGCCCCCAATACAGGTTAGATAAGTAAGTGCCCCCAGTATAGGTTAGATAGGTAGGTGCCCCCAGTATAAATTAGATTAGGTCGGTGCCCCCCAGTATAGGTTAGA
Organism: Hyperolius riggenbachi; assembly: GCF_040937935.1. Taxonomy (NCBI): domain Eukaryota; kingdom Metazoa; phylum Chordata; class Amphibia; order Anura; family Hyperoliidae; genus Hyperolius; species Hyperolius riggenbachi. Next base: position 293,765,774 of record NC_090649.1, read on the forward strand.
TTAGGTAGGTGCCCCCCAGTATAGGTTAGATTAGGTAGCTGCCCCCCAGGATAGATTAGGTAGCTGCCCCCAGGATAGATTAGGTAGGTGCCCCCCAGTATAGGTTAGATTAGGTAGCTGCCCCCCAGGATAGATTAGGTAGCTTCCCCCCAGGATAGATTAGGTAGCTGCCTCCCAGGATTAGGTTAGATTAGGTAGCTGCCCCCCAGGATAGATTAGGTAGCTGCCCCCAGGATAGATTAGGTAGCTGCCCCCAGGATAGGTTAGATTAGGTAGCTGCCCCCCAGGATAGATTAGGTAGCTTCCCCCCAGGATAGATTAGGTAGGTGCCCCCCAGGATAGATTAGGTAGCTGCCCCCCAGGATAGATTAGGTAGCTGCCCCCAGGATAGATTAGGTAGGTGCCCCCCAGTATAGGTTAGATTAGGTAGGTGCCCCCCAGTATAGGTTAGATTAGGTAGCTGCCCCCCAGGATAGATTAGGTAGCTGCCCCCCAGGATAGATTAGGTAGCTGCCCCCCAGGATAGATTAGGTAGCTGCCCCCCAGGATTAGGTTAGATTAGGTAGCTGCCCCCCAGGATAGATTAGGTAGCTGCCCCCAGGATAGATTAGGTAGGTGCCCCCCAGGATAGATTAGGTAGCTGCCCCCCAGGATTAGGTTAGATTAGGTAGCTGCCCCCCAGGATAGATTAGGTAGCTGCCCCCCAGGATAGATTAGGTAGGTGCCCCCCAGGATAGATTAGGTAGGTGCCCCCCAGGATAGATTAGGTAGCTGCCCCCCAGGATAGGGCAGGTAGGTAGGTGCCCGTCCCCATAATGGAGGGGGGGGCCGCAGCCGCGGGGAGGGCAGCCCGACCTCTCCCTCCCTTCCTCTCCCCGGGGGCCCCCCCTCAGATGCAGAGTGAGCGGCTCACGGAACGCTGTAGGCAGAACTCACCTCCGTCCCTGGTTCCAATCGCCGCTGATCTCCTCTCTGGCTGGCTCTGCATAGATGCTTACACACGCAGCTTCCTGTTTAGCCGGAAGCTGCGTGCGTAACAGCATCTATGCAGAGCCAGCCAGAGAGGAGATCAACGGCGAGTGGAACGCAGGGAGGTGAGTTCTGCCTACAGCGCTTCCGTGAGCCGCTCACTCTGCATCTGAGGGGGGGGCCCCAGGGAGAGGAAGGGAGGGAGAGGTCGGGCTGCCCTCCCCGCGGCTGCGGCTCCCCCCTACCAGCGCGCACGGGCCGCATGGCCCTCCAAACGGAGATGGGCCCCCCGGGCCCCTCCCCCGCCTCCTCAGGAGCCGGGCCCGGTCGCCAAGGCGACCGCTGCAACCACGGGCCCTACGCCCTTGACCCACTGTCGAACCAGTCCAAGGCACCAGGACAAGTTTCCTCAGAAATCTCCCAGAACACTTTGAAGCTCCATAGAGATCCCAAGAGGTTAGAACGCCCTTTAGGCTCACATGGAGAACTATCAAGAACCCCTATGGAATCTAGGGCAATTCCAGAGTCAGGGTTATAAGGACAAACATCAAGTTCAGGGCTTTCAGGGACCAGAACCATCTCTGGGCATGCAGGCAGACTGCCAATATCAGAACATGTCATCACTAAAAGGAAGCATCTGCGTACGCTGACATACAAGACACACTTGGGCATTCTGGTACACAGAGCACATCTGGGCACACTGGTACAAGAGAAACTTCTGGGCATGTCAAGGAACTGCGGACCTCAGAGTCAGTCACGATAGGACCAAAGCCAGGACTGAGCAAAAAATCCTCATTACTAGATTTTACAGTTACTGGACTCTCACAAAAAAAAATGCAGAATCAGACATAAGTGTCACTGATTCCACCAAGGTTATTCACAAGTCATGTTCAGGGGCATTAACAGGGCAGGACAAATCTTCTGATGAATGCACTGAACTAGATAAGGTCTCCACAACTTCCTCTGGACTAGACAGAGACTCATCTACTACACTGGATTGGAGCTCCAAAAGAGCTGCAAAACAAGTCAGTATTGCAGCAACCCCCACTGAACTGGGCAAGACTGAGGAACTCACTGGACAGGAAGGGGACCCTGAAAGCTCTGCCACACGGGACAGAGAATCAGAACTTTCCAAGATGCAAGGCAGGATTTCAGGAACACTCACTAAACAGGACTTAAATTCTGAGACTTTAATTATTTTTACCAGAGAGTCAGAATTATCCATGTTACAGGGCAAGACTTCTGAAACATTCAGAGGACAGGGCTGGAGATCCCTGGCTGCTACAACATCAGACATGGATTCAACAATATTAGCTAAATCGGACTGTGTACAGGGTTAGGTATCTAAAACACTTGCTGACAAGGACAATGCCGCAATGGCTTCTGATTTACTGGACAGAGATTCATCAAGTTTTACTAGAGTGGACTGTAATTCTAAGACAGCTACTAAACAGGTGAATATTACTGCAACACCAACTGAAGTAAGCAGAGCCTCTGAGTCCTCTGCTAGAGATCTTAAATCATCCAAAGTACTGGGTGAAGCATAAGACTCTGCGACCTCAGCGTCACTGGACAGGATCACTGAACAGTCCATGTTGCAGGGCAGAACCATGGAAGCACCTGCTGGACAGCATAATGATTGTGTGACCTGAGCTTCATTGGACAGAACTACTGAGTAATTCATGGTACAGGGCGAATTCACTGGAACATTTTCTGGACAAGGCAATGATTCTGTGATTTCAGGTTCACATAACAGATGCTCTGAACCATTCGCGGAACTAGAGCAAGGTGTGGAAACAGGAGGATCTGGATACAGAGTTTGTGAATCTGAACCACAGTTCTTCAACTGTGAAGATGGAAAATTCTGATGCTGGGGTTCCAAGGTTACTAAACATGATTGCTGAGACTCAGGAACTGGTGTAGTGCATCTATTGGTGTCTGCTGGATCATATGGTTTGCAGGGGGCAGAAAACAAATCAGTAGGAATTTGTTTGAATTTTTTCGCAAAACGTTTTGCAATCAATTTAACAAATTCAAGGGGGTCATCAACAACCTCCTCATTTTCATCAGCAACTTCCTCACCCCAAGTTCTCATCTTGCTATCAAGCAGGTATAAGATAATAAACCTGGACTACTGAAATGTTGTAGCTGATATGAAGAAAGAACATGAATTCAAAATTTTGCAATTCTGCAAGAAATTCAAAAAAAGACTTATTGCCACCATTATAACAAGTTAGAGAAGCAAGTCGTGCATCAGAAGCAAGGCTAGCAGGTGATGTCATTGCTAGGGGCAACGGAGAGACAGAATTGACATTGGTTACTGAGTGTTGCTCGCACTGACTCCCAGAGCGATCATTCAAGATCTCATTCCATGCATCAATTAACGGAATCACAAAGTCATGCACACACAGAATGATTTCAATCAAAGAAAAAGCAGACTCAATGTATGCATGCAAAATTATGTTTCTTTTAGCAATGTAAAATTAATAGAAATATTTTTGATCATTCTCCAACTCATAAATCAATGCTTCAATTTCCCATTTTTCAAATGGAGGATCCCATTCATTCTTGTCAGGAACTAAACAATTATTCTTGGTATCATTTACAGTTGGACCAGTCTACAGGAAGCTAGCTGGAGTGGATTTGGCTTGGTTTACTCCTGGCAGAGAATCAACTCGATTAACTGGATCATTACTAGGGTATTTCTTATTCTTAAGACTGTCCAGGACTTGTAACAAGTGTTGAATTGCAGAATATGCAAATTTTCCTTGCTGCACAAACAATTTGATTTGCTCAATACTCTGTAATATTTCCTCATAAGAATATTCAGACAATACTTTTAAACAAAAATCTTTATTCTCCCTGGCTAGCAAGGAAAGTTCATTGATAGTTTCATATGTCCATTTGATTCCCATGAATGACAATTGAATTTCATTATCGGCTAATGACAGAGTCTGACTATGGGTCTGATGCGCAGTTGCTATGGACAATGACACTGCTGGTTGTGAACATTTTCTGTAACGTTTACGTTTAGTTTTATGCAAGACTTTAGACTTTGCTGCATACAGATTGCTTTTAAATGCTGCTGAAGAGACATTTGATTGACTAGCAATCAGGAGTTCATTAAGAGGATATGGTAATGGAGATATTCTTAACCAGTTATGGATCACAAAAGCTATGAATTCTAAAGACTTTTCTATCAGAGAAGTGTGATTCAAAACATCAACTGCCCAATCAAAAAGCTTGCCCTTGAACAGAGGGCAAACTATCTGATCAGCCCAGGTAGAAAATGCTGAAGTCTGAAAATCTTGATTTAACAAAAATCTAACCAATTCTGGCATATATTTGCTTGCTGTTTCACAGTCAAGCTTTTCAAATCTTTCAAAAGACAGCAAACCATAACACACGGTGTTAGAAGCCTCCTCCATGTGACTTTGTGTTGGGCCCGTCATAATGTAATGCTTGGGGGTTATACTTTGACCACCCAGAGCAACAAGGCTGGTAGCTGAAAAATGGAAGAGGCTACACAGGCTGCCCAGAGCAACTGCAGCTCTGGGCTTCCGATATCGCTACAAATAAAACACAATGGCAGCGCAGTGCGATGTTGCGCTGCCTTAGAGATAGAAAGCATTCAGACAAGTACAAGACAGGACTAGAGACTGGAGTGTAACTAGTAGCAACCGCAGCTCACAGTCACGCCCACAGAAGCAGAGCAAACAAGCTAACAACAGTCACCAGCAAGCATCCACCCAGGCAAGACTACAGGATAGAACGTAACTAATAGCAACTGCAGCCTATAGTTATGTTCCCAGAAACTAGAGTAGCAGGAATACTACCAGTCACCAACGTGGTGATGGCAGAACCCAAGCTATCTGGATAATGGACTTCACTGACCCACCGCGGATGCAGCGAACGTCCATCAAGCATGGAACTAGGCAATACACAATAATAAGAAAAATAACAAACGGCTCAACTAACGGATAAATATATATTAGCAAGTCTGCATATATATTTATCAAGAAACTAGCTAAAGCAGAATTAATAAGGTTGCATAGAACTACAATAACAGAACTATACAGAGTAACAAGATGCCCAGCAGACCAGCGTACTGACCGCTATGACGGGCAGGGTCTAAAATGGGAGGCAGACTTTTAAACCTGCATCAGCCAATGGATGCAAATTTCCACACAGCTGAATGGTAATCATTCAATCCTGAGCTGGCTTGATTACCATTTGCTAGCTGTCTGTGAATGCAAAGGACTCCCATAAGAAATACATGCAGTATTATGTAACAACATGCATGCAGGAACTCCAGGGCTATCTGGCCACAGCTCAGCTGCCACAAGCAATTGGTGGAATGATGACAGCATCCTGAGCTGCCCAGAACTGCAGAGCCATTGCAAATGACAATGAGACTTATTGCGAATGCACAACCGAACCGAAGATAAGTCAGAACTGTCCATTTGCAGCTCCACTGCAACAGACAGAATACGCTACAGGAGGAATCCAGAAGCTCAACACACACCATACAATCTTGGTTGTACAGATTTACCAAATCTATGTAGTATAAGGGCCAACAGATTGAAAATACCTTGAATGATTGATTGGATAAGCTCTTATACTACATGAAAGTGGTAAGATTGAACAACCTAGATTGTATGGTGTGTGTTGAGCCTTACACTGAGCTTATTGAGCCAATTTGAGTTCCAATAATTAGTTCTAAAGATTTTGGAATCAATAAAATGACAACAGTGCCCAAATTTATGCACCTGCCTAATTTTATTTAAACAATTATTGCGCACTTTCTGTAAATCCAATAAACTTCATTTCACTTCTCAACTATCACTGTGTGTTTCCTATATATTTAACTGACATTTTTTATCATAGCAACCAACTATTTATACAGGAAAATCATGACAATTAACAAGGTTGCCCAAACTTTCACACCCCACTGTATGCCATAGGTTATTTTATGTCTTCAGCATGGTCATTAAAATGCCACTTTATATGTATTTCCCCATAAAATAATTTGCTTAAGTCTCTTGAAGTTTATTGCCAACCATTAAATATATAAATATATTTATTATGTATGTATATAGTACTGACATCTTCTGCAGTGCTTTGCAGAGTATACGATCACTGTCCCTCAGGGGGGCTCACAATCTATTCTCTACCATAGACATAAGTCCCTTTTCAGTGTGTTTTTGGTATGGGGGGGAGAAGGGGGTAGCGACAATGCTTAGAGAAAAGCCCTACTTCTAACTGATGCCGTATATTGTATGGCTAATAACTGTATTAGCAGGACCAATAGAGAGATAATACTGCAGTTTAGGCAGGGTCCCTCTGGCCGAGGGGCCCGATGCGGTCGCAACCTCTGCACCCCCTATTGCTGCGCCCCTGCGCAATGGACACAACGGACACAGACACAATGGAGGTAAATGTGAACCTAGTCTAAAGGAAGTAATCAACAGTATATGGATTTGAGCAATATCAGTCCATATGGTCCATAACATGGGGGTTACTTTACAAAGGAGAGAGCAGCAAATCTTCCTCACTTATAAAGTACTTTTTTCCGGTGTTAGGATAAGAGATATATCCCTTTTCACGTATTCCCATTTATTGTGCCCCTGACAAGAAACTGGACTTAATCCCCAGGGGAGAAGACATATGATCGAATCTGGCTGAGCTTTTTATTTGAAGCAGTCCCCAGATATCCATTATCCCCCCCCACCCCCACATGTAATGAGTGTAGTGGTAAACTAGCACCCCTTATTCAATCCCACATAATCTTACAAAGGGGTAAAGAAAGAAAAATGTATCTTATTAAAAAATATACACAAACAAATTATTTTTATAAAAGGAAGATGGACAGGAAGCCACATGACCTTGACAGAGCTGAGCTTCCTTCTGCAGTCAGGTCAGATGCTGATTATTACAGGGGACCTCTGGCAAAATGTGGCTTAATTTAGGGATGAAAGTAAGGTTATTTATGAGAGTTTTTGTAAGCTGGCCAGAGCATATTTAATGTGGGCATTTTACATTTTACTCCCAACTTGCTTTAATGATAACTAATTAAACTATTTTTCAGAATGAGACTGGAGAAAAGTCAACTGTTGCTCCAATATTGTAGATTAGACTTATTTAGTTCAAAATTACTTGTACATTTTTTGAATTCCCAAAATAGTACATACTTGTATACTTACTAGTACTGCTTTATTTAAGCTTTGAAACATGCTAATAATATACAGCCCACATCAAAACCAACCGCATTCTCATTACACTTCCCTTCCGCTTCTGTGGATAGCATGGCAGCGCTGAATACATTTTTTCGTGGTGGAAAATTAATCAAAAGTCAAAATAATCAACTCCCTTAAAAATAATACATCTCCAGGCGCTGATGTCTTTTATAATGAATATTATAAGCAGTTTAGTCATCTTCTTAGTACCTTCTTATACCATGCTTTCAGTCTAGTGGCAAACAGCCATCATTGAATCTACTTCTCTTGCACATTTTTACCTAGTTTTCCTCTTCAGCCTGAAAGTGTTAGCTATTTACATCAACTTTACATATGTATTTTGTGTGATGATAGCAGGCACCAAATACATGTAATGTCTCTGCCCCCTCCCAATGCCACGTATTGCAGTGTCTTCTGCATCCTCCCACTGCTGCTGAGTTTCATTGCTTGCCACCATCATTTAGCCTAGTGGTGGGTCCTAAATGATGGTGGTAGTCACTGGAATCCAAGATGAGGTGACTGGCAGTGACAGCAGGACACGGATGACACGTGCACAACTGCTGGATAGAGGAGACCCTATGGATGAAATAGGAAAGCTATAGCAACTCATGTTGTGCATGGACACTATGGCATCAACACTATATATATAAATATATATATATATATATATATATATATATATACACACACCATATTTTTTGGACCATGAGATCCATCTTTTCTCCCCCAAAAGGAGGGTGGGGGGAGAGTTAGGAGCCAATGGTATCTCCCCTTCCTTCGTTGTTTAAGGAAGGACGCCCACTGACACCTGATAGGTCACTGCTACTCAGCGAGTGCATTGATTGGCACCAATGATGGAGCCTTGGTCCTGTCCATGACACCATCAGCTCCAATCAACCAACGCGGGTTGCAGTGATGTTCTCTTCCTGATTGAATCATCTGCTCTCTTCTCCACCTCTCCCCTTGGCAGCTTTGTCCCGCGACACAACTGCATATTAATCCACAAGTAAAGCTGTACTGCTATATTGTGGGTGGGACACACAAGTAGACAGAGGAGGACACAGGAAAACTGATAAGGAAACACCCAGTTTTCAGACTATTTGCCCTATATAATAAATTGACCAATTATCCCCCTATTAACCTCTTTTTCCCCATTTTTACATTGCATCCTGCTATAATGGTGCTGCTATCATATGTCCCAATTGCCCTTTTAGTGGCTCCCATTGAAGTATTTATCTGTTCAATGGATCACTCCCAGAGTGCTTTTATGTATAATGCTCCTTTTAGTGTTCCTTGTGTTCCTAGTGTTCCTTGTGTGGTGTTCACTTTGTACTGGTCCCTATACTTTGAACCTGTTATGATCGCCATTGTGCTGGTCCCTGGTGTCCCCTGTGCGATGTTTCCACATAGGAGTCACTGAACTATAGCCCCCCTATAGTTGACAAGGTTTTCTTGAGTTACTGTTGTTTTCCAAGTAAGGGTGAGGGTTCTTTCAAAAAGAGACACAGTCAGCTATAAAAACATTATTGAGGTTCTAAGGCTTAATAGTGACGTTTTCCTTGGATGCTTCTGAGTCAGTAGCTTACTGTAGGCATAATCATGTGACCACAGCCCAGGGAAAATGAAACTAATGTTTATTAGCTTAGCAAATAAAACCATACTTTTTCAGCGGTGTATATTTTATGCTAGAGAATTAGACACAGTATATTTAGTGACGGTCATTCCACAAAAAATCTGGAGTTCCAATTTAATATTGTGTATATTAAAATTGTGTTCTAAAGTTTTATATGTCATAAAACCATTAGTGCTTTTGACATGAGCTTTATAGCTGCCTAAACACAGTGCGTAATCGGGACACCTGCAGAGTCCTCTGTAGAAGTGACTCATGGATTCCAGTGAGCACCTAAGAGCCCTGCTACAGCCAGCTTTGTAGTCTCATTAACAAGGGAGGCAGGAATTACTTAATGCGGCTTTATACGGAAATAAAGGTGTCAGTTAAAGATTATATGGACCCTCCAAGCATATCTTGAATACAGAATCTTAGCTGAGGAAACAAAATAAAACAACTAAGATGGAGTATAACAAAAATGCTTTTCTGTAAATTGTAATGCTGTGTAACTAGATTGTATATGTTGAACAGTTACATAGAATTCTGCATAATAATCTGTGTAATTAATAAAGTAAATCTGTTAAATGGTGCAAAGCACGGCAAATGAGAAAGCTATTTGCTTTCCAAAACAAATAGAAACTTGTGACAGTGGGCAGGCTGTTTGTGCCAGCTCATCCAAGGCTGCCTTTCTCATTACGAGGTGAGATTTCCTCCTGCCCCCTCCCATGTCCCCTGGCATACATAAATTCCTTGGCAATGATTGCAGGCCACATATCCCCTCACAACTGGACTGAGCCATTTCTTTGGCATTGCTGCTCACCAAATTGTCAGCGGGTGGTGAGGCTTGTGTTTCTGATACTCCCTGCAGGACATTTGTGCAGAATGGGTGGACACAGTATATAAAAGCCTAGGTTCTTTTACTTGGTAGATATTTATGCAAAATAATGCTGATTCCTTTTGCAACTTCTTCCATTCTAATCTGAGTCACTGCCTGAATAAACAAATGTAAGTTAGGTCAAAGGGAGGATGCTAAAAAGGCCTTTTGCTCTGAACAACACCTGATTCTTAAACGTAATGCTAATATTTTGTCATTTAAATTCATGTCCTTGAAAACCTTTTCTGTCACAAACTGGGAGAAAAAAAATATCAAAAAACTTTATTTTAGCAGTTTGTAGCTCAAAGATATTCATCATGTTATCTGGTAATGTCAGGGCCAGATTTAAGGCTGGGTTACACTGAATCAGTTGCTGTCGCCTATAACATAATAGACAACTGATGAGAAGGAATTTTCCATGTTTCCCTATGGGTCCGTTTACATCTATATTATAATGCGTAGATGTAAACTGACCCATAGGGAAACATGGACAATTCCTTCTCATCAAATGCCTGTTGTGTTTAGCTGACAGCAATTGATTCAATGTAAAACCAGCCTGAAGGTGGCCATACACTCGTTAGATTTGCAGCAGATAGATCATGAGATAGATTTCTGATCTATCTGATGTGTTTAGGAACATTTTGTACTAGGAACAGATTTCCAATAGATTTCAGTTTGAAATCTATTGAAAATCGATCTAATGGCATTTTCTTGCCATCAGATTTCCATTAGGTCCAATGCAAAATGATAAGCAATCTCAACAGATCGACCTAGATTTTCCAGCATGTCAGATCGATTGAAATCGATCGAAATCGATCGATCGAATGCTAATCGGCTCAGTGCATGGACACCTTAAGAAATTAGGCATTATAGGCATGTGCCTTAAGGCATCAGTATGAGAGGCTATTGTCTACAAATGCCACTATGGAAGGGGCGCCTGTTTATTGCTGAATCTGTACCTTCCATTATTATTATTATTATTACTTTTTATTCATACAATGCCAACATTCTTGTGTGGTTTGAGAAATCACCAATACTGGTGCATGTGCACATGATAAATTACCTCCGAATCAGAAACACTAGGAGGAGGTCCCTGCCCTTGCGAGCTTATAATTTACAGGGTACATAAGGAGACAAGGGGATTAATGGATGAGGCAATAAAACTCCAATGCTACCTAAACAAAATTATAGGCTTATCTGAAAAGGTGTGTTTTGAGAGAAGCTTTGAAGGTTTCCAGGCCTGGAGCATGGCAGACAGGCATTCCATCACTCTCTGTATCCCCTGTTGCTTGTTGTGCCACTCATCCATTTTTGCCCTATGTAACTCTTAATCACTGAACTGCAGTCAACCTCTAGGCATCAGTCTCTGCAGCTGTTTTATGCCAGATCACAATCTATGGAGTTCTGTACATGTGCTGCAGTAAAAGTTCTACAAAAACAGTATTTAACAATAGAGAACATACAATTATTTAATAAACCTGAAGGTAGTCTGTTATAAGGAAAAGCTGTCTGTGTCTAGCAAAAAGATAAAAAAGTAAATGCGATTAAAATAATAGTAACAATAATAATAAAGCAGTTTTCATTTTAAAATTGTGTCCATATTTGTTCTTAAAATTGTTTTTTTTTTTTCTGAACTTACTACTCTGGGTTGGAATTTTTAGAATGTCCAAGAGACTTGGAATTTCTCCAAAATGTTCTGATCCTCCTGGGAACAAGGTATAAAACAGAATGATATCTGGCAAGTTTAGGAGAGGTCATCTAAAGTGCAATACATTGTAAATGGTGGCAGGAGATAACTGCAACTGTATTCATAGTGGAACTATAGTTTACATGTCATTTAAATGTCATTTTATATAAATTAATGGGGCAAAATAATGTAGGAACCGCCACAGAAACTATAGGTTTTAACATCTTGTGGTCAGGGCCAATCCTAAGGCTTCAAAAGTATGACAGTCACTCTTGGTCCCCCTCCCCTCTCCTTGGGTGCTAGGTCCTGTACCCAATCTGCTCCATTGAAAGAAAAAAGAACGTGCACCACTCTGTCCATAATGTGAATGTTGCTTATTGTGTCTGCGCAAACATGTATACATCCATGCACTCAGAGCCGGGACAAGGTCCTCCAGCACCCAAGGCTGAGACACCAAAGTGTGCCCCTCCATGCCTCCGACTCCAGCCGTCACACAGATTGCTATTAGACTAAAGGTGGCCACACACGATACAATAAAATGATCACATTTTATGGCTATTCGATAACTATGATCGGATATCCCCCAAAAATCGAAAGCTTTTCTTTTTATTCAACTGAAAAATCCGATCGGATTTCCTGTTTTTTTTTTTTTTTTTTTTTTTTTTTTTTTTATCGAACTGGAATGCTGGAAATTTTTCTTCAAGTTTTCTATAGATTGTATGGTGTGTGTAAAATTGTCAATTTAGTAACCAAGCAGCTTAGGCCCGGTTCACACTTGCGGTTCTCTGCCAAACGGACCGGATGACCTGACCGGATCCGGACCGGATCCGGATCGGAACCGTACGGTTCTGATCATCCGGATCCGGTCAGGTTGCATCAGGTGTTCATCAGGATGCGATCCGGATCCGTTTGGCAAAAGTTAGTACAAACCAAATAAAATGTTGGGGTCTGGGAGGTCAGCAGAAGGGGGACCTGTGGAATCAGGCCCTCCGCTGTTTAGCACTCACCTCCACCTCCGACATGCTGCCAACATCTCCAGCTCGTTTAAAGTCACTGCTGATCCACTCCAAAATGCTTGCCCATGTGTCCCCATCCAAAATCGCCGCAACAATCCGCATAGGAAGTGGGGTAGAACATCCGGATTTTTAGCCAGTGTGTTGTGCGCTCTCCGGTTCTCATTGCTTTGTATTGGCCGGATGGTGCAGTCCGGCTCCGCCCCGGATACGGCTGCCGGAGGAGCCGGACCAAAAAATAGCGCATGTTGGGTCTTATGCCGGAGTCCGGATCCGGTCCGGATCCGGTCCGGATGAAACGGACGCATGTGAACGCACGCATAGGCTTTCATTGCTATGCCGTGCGTCCGTTCCGTCCGTCCCGCATGCGGTCCGGCTCCGGCACGGCGATTCCGGACGGCGCCCGCTAATGTGAACCGGGCCTTAGGGTGATCCAAACTACTAGGAATGTGTGGGGGGATAAAAGGAACCAAAAAGCCCTCCTACTAAAAAAGCAAAGCTTGGTGTAATTTGCCTTCTTAAAACAGAAGGAAATTTGCAATAATTCAGTTATAAGTGAACATTTGTGGTTACCCACAATGCTCTACTGAATATGCAAATTATCCCTTTTCGCCCTTGGTAAGCCAAGCAAGCATCCAGAACCGCTGGTGTATAGCAAGTCTATAGCTTTAAGTTTTACGCAGCCTTATCAAACCCACATGTAGACAGCCTGTTTCGGACTTTTGGTCCTCATCAATTTATTAATATACACACCCTAGCAATTTTTTCAGAGTTTCAAATCATTTTTATCATAATTGGGTAAAAATATGTGTGTGGTGCATTGGTCATATTTTTTAAATGTTACAATCAGTCAGAAAAATTGATTGCAATTCTTAAATTGAACAGATATTTCAAAAATTGTATGGTGTGTGGCCACCCTAAGAGGCGCCCCAGAGCCCACAACACCTCAATCTCTAGTTATCTGGCTTGCAGTCACTGCCATGTATCCTCTTCTCTTATTTATGTCGGCTTCAAACACAATAGTGGAATGATAGCTGAGTGAGTTGTGCGCCCCCTGCAACACTGCGCCCTGAGGCTGGAGCCTCTCTCACCTCTGCCTCGGCCCGGCCCTGCATGCACTGGTATTGCTCCACTTACCTGGCTGCTTTTGACATCTGCACCCACGGCGACAACTATGAGCAATTTCAGTGCATGGATGTATACATGTTTGTGAAGACACAATAAGCAACTGTAATGCGTGGCAGATCTCCTGTTTTCCTTCAGCCCCTATACCCCAATCTAGTGCCGTAGCTCTGAGCTCGGCCCACGGTCTTCACCTATAGACAAGCCCCCACTTGAACAGGACACTGAATATGTCTCCTGACTTCGGTTGCCCCCAGGTCTTAACGTGCAAGGTACAGCAGCTGAGGCCGAGAAAACCAGAGTACCACCAGAGCAAGCAAGACTATGCAGCTGGGTGATATTAGATAATAGAGCGGAATGCTCTTGTGGAGAAGATTACACAGATCACACCAGGAGCTATGAACAAGGGAGCAAGATAGCTCAGAGCAACCGAGCACCTGAACTTTCGATAACTGCCACAATGAACAAGACACAATGGCTGCTCAGTGCGACCACAGCACTGAGCATTTGATGTCCACCACACTGAGTAGCAAGGACTGACAACAGACAGACAGACAGACGGAATGCTTGCCAATCTGATCGCTATCCCAGTGATAGCAGACATCCACACTGGCACGGACAAGACAAACAAGTAGGAGCCTAACTAATAGCAACCGCTGCTAGAGTCACATCCACAGGAACAGGACCAGCAGGAACAGACAGACAGAAGGATTGTTTGCCAATCTAATTGCTGCCCCTGCAATAGCAAACATTCACACAGGTTTAGATGGAGGGGAGCACTTTAGTGTCTCAGCCTTGGGTGCTGGAGGACCTTGTCCCGGCTCTGCCAGTCTGTGGGTAGATTTAAGGAGCTGCATCTTTCTAGCATCTCCCAGTGATGGACACAGACCTCTGTGGATAGAGGACACAGTTCTATGCATCTCAGAACACTGCACAACCAAGTGTGTGGTCAATGCTTGGCGGAGATGGAAGGTTGCATGAGTGGTAGGTCAAGAACTTTACTCTCTATTACTGTTGTGAGGGATCAGCTGCAAATGGTGAGTACTCAGCGGGAGATAGCAGCACAGACAGGTGTATTTTCCAAAACAAACAACAGTTTATTGGACAGCAGGCTTCTTAAACAGCAGTCTTTTGGCAGTTTGTAAAGTACAGTTCAAATGAAAACAAAAAGGCCAGTCCAGGCCAGCAGCTTACATTCAGCTTTCAATATCAGGAACACACCAAACTCCATGTGCAGCCTGCACTTTCTCTCCAGAGCAAAACCAGCATCCTGGATTCAAACGTGAAGTCTTTCTTAGCAGACTGTCAGACCTTGCTGGTCACACCCACTCTCTCTCCTCCTACTCCAGCCTTTCAAAGCTGCTCTGTTAACCCTGTGTGTCCTGACTCCAGCAGAAGCCCACATACACAGAGCAAACGATCCACCCAGGATCTGGCGACCAGATGCGCCCGCCCACTCTGCATCTGGTCAGCTCCGGACCCAAGTAAGGTTATTAACCTCTGTCCATGTGACAGACAGCCAAAACCTTTTTTATTCCGGAGCTGCTACTGGATGTAGCGTCTGATCCCAGGTGGAATGTACCTCCCATCCAACACAACCTGGGACAAATCGATTACCTCCTGGGTATCGACTTTGTCACATACTCCCCCCCTCTGTTCGATCCCGTGGGATCGGACACAGTCTGCGGCAAGACAGAATGCCCTTGATAGAGCATCTGCATTGCCATGCAGTCTTCCAGCTCTGTGCTCCACAGAAAAATTAAAGGGCTGTAATGCCAGAAACCAGCGCGTTACCCTTGCATTTTTCTCCTTGTTTTGAGACATCCATGTGAGAGGAGCATGGTCGGTAATGAGGCGAAAGCGACGGCCCAAGAGATAGTACCGTAGAGCCTCGAGTGCCCACTTGATGGCCAGACACTCCCGCTCCACGATACTATATCTTTCTTCGGCTGCGGTCAGCCTTCGACTCAGATACACAACTGGGTGCTCCTCTCCATTGATGATTTGGGATAGGACTGCTCCTAACCCCACAGCTGAAGCATCTGTCTGTACCAGAAACTCTTTTTTAAAATCAGGCGTGACCAAGACTGGACCCCTGCACAATGCCTCCTTAAGACCTTGAAAGGCTTCTTCAGCCTCCTGTCCCCATGGACCCATGGAGGAACTTTTCCCTTTTGTGAGGTTTGTAATGGGAGTGGCCAAAGTGGCAAAATTTGGAATGAACCTCCTATAATAGCCCACCAAACCTAAGAAGGTCCTGACCTGCTTTTTCGTGGTAGGCCTAGGCCAGTCCCTTATGGCCTCCACTTTCTGCACTTGGGGCTTAATCAGACCTCTCCCAATTGTGTACCCCAGGTAACGAGCCTCCTCCAACCCTACTGCACACTTCTTGGGGTTCGCTGTCAGTCCCGCCTTTCTAATGGCATCCAGGACCGCCTGGACTTTCGGAAGGTGGCTTTCCCAATCTGTACTGAAGACGACCACGTCGTCCAAATAAGCCGCAGCATACCGCTGATGCGGCCTGAGGATCTTGTCCATCATCCTTTGAAAGGTGGCTGGGGCCCCTTGCAACCCAAACGGCATCCTGACATACTGAAACAGCCCTTGGGGAGTCGAGAAGGCTGTCTTCTCCTTGGCTGATTCAGTTAAGGGCACCTGCCAATATCCCCGGGTCAGATCTAAGGTGGTGACATATCTTGCGGGGCCCAGCCTTTCGACTAACTCATCTACCCTTGGCATAGGGTAGGCATCAAATTTTGATACCTCATTCAACTTTCTGAAGTCATTACAGAAACGAATGGAACCGTCAGGCTTCGGAACTAGCACTATGGGGCTATTCCATTCGCTGTTGGACTCCTCAATAACCCCCAGTTCCAGCATTCTTTCTACTTCCCCTGCTATGGCCTGTCTGCGAGCTTCAGGTATTCTATAAGGTTTAAGGCGGACCTGTACATGGGGCTCAGTCACAACATCATGCCTGATGACTTGGGTACAACCTGGAAGTTCCGAGAACACCTCTCGATTCCGTAAGAGGAACTCTCGGACCTCCCGTTTCTGTGAAACAGACAGCGTCTCAGCCACCTGTACCAGCTCTATTCCACCCTTGGTGGACTCTTGAGTAACCTGGGAAGCTGCAAGGGCCACCCTCTCTTTCCAGGGTTTCAGTAAATTCACATGATATATCTGTTCTGGCTTCCTCCGGCCAGGCTGGTAAACCCGGTAATTCACCTCCCCGACCTTTTCAATAATCTCATATGGACCTTGCCACTTAGCCAAAAACTTGCTTTCAACCGTGGGAACCAACACCAGGACCCGATCCCCAGGACTGAAAGCTCGAACCTTTGCTGATTTATTATAAACACGAGACTGTGCCTCCTGGGCATGTTGCAAATGCTCTCTGACTAAAGGCATCACCGCTGCAATCCTATCTTGCATACCAGACACATGTTCAACAATACTTCTGTAGGGGGTGGCCTCTTGCTCCCAGGTTTCTTTGGCTATATCCAGAATTCCCCGTGGGCATCGCCCATACAACAACTCAAACGGCGAAAAACCTGTGGAAGACTGAGGGACCTCCCGAATTGCAAACATTAGGTAGGGCAAAAGGCAATCCCAATCTTTGCCATCCTTGTCCACTATTTTCTTTAACATATTTTTTAAGGTTTTGTTGAATCTTTCCACAAGCCCGTCCGTTTGAGGGTGGTACACTGAAGTACGAATCTGATCGATCTTCATCAGTTTACACACTTCTTTCATCAATTTAGACATAAATGGGGTACCCTGGTCTGTCAAAATTTCCTTTGGCAAACCTACTCTGGTGAACATGTGGAACAACTCACGTGCAATCACTTTAGACGACGTATTTCTGAGGGGAACCGCTTCTGGGTAGCGAGTGGCATAGTCCACTACCACCAGAATGTACTGGTGACCACGCGCTGATCGAACCAATGGCCCCACTAGGTCCATGGCTATCCTTTCGAAGGGAACTTCGATAATGGGCAAGGGGACGAGCGGACTTCGAAAATGGGGAGCCGGAGCACATCTTTGGCACTCGGGACAGGATTCACAGTAAGCTTTTACATCTCCATGTACCCCAGGCCAAAAGAATCGCTGCAGGACTCGGTCCCTAGTTTTTTCGGTACCCAAATGTCCCCCCAGGGCATGTTTGTGCGCTAGGTCTAGGACCATTGGGCGATACGACTTGGGGACCACGAGTTGTTCCACAACCTCACCCTGAATTTTACAAACCTGGTACAGCAAGTCTGACTGTACCGCCAAATGAGGAAATACTTTCTCAGCCCCGACCACTTGGGGTTCACCGTTCAACACCTTGACATTTTCCCACGCTTTTGCCAGCGTAGGATCCCTTAACTGGGCAGTCCCAAAGTTATCCCGAGACACCTCCAGCTCTGGTAGGACCGAGCCCTCAGAGGTCTCTGGGGATAACTCAGAGTCCCCAGCAAACACCTCCAAGGGAGAAAACATTTCATTACCATCAATTTCTGTATTATTTTTAGATTCCAGCTCTCTTGAGCCTCCACAGTTATCCCCTTCCCACAAGTTCCAGAACAGTGGAAAGTCCCTCCCCAGGATGACACTATGTGCCAAGTTCGGGCTCACCACTATTTCCTGAGTGGCAGGTCCACAGTTTGTTTCAATGGTGAGAAGGGCGGTGGGGTATTGTTTAGAGTCCCCATGAACACATTGTACTGTGACCCGACGATTCCCCAGCCAGGCCGGGTCCACTAAACTGGAATGCACCAGGGTCACCAAGCTACCAGAGTCTAAGAGAGCCTGGACAGTTTTTCCAGCAATTTTTACCACCGCCAAATGAGAGTCACAGCTTGCGATATACACAGGTCGCGCAAACAAGGACCTGCGACGAGTGTAATCGCACTCCATGGGTTCAACTGCCTGAGGACAGTTAGCAGCAATATGTCCCCACTCTTTACATTGCCAACATTGTACCGGGGATCGACTTCTTACCATTGTGCCTGGTCGACCTCGGCCTGCAGAGCTTGGCTCACTGACCACACCCCCCACAAAGTCAGCTTTTGTCTTACCAGTTCCCTGGGGTGCTGCCAGTCTCCGGGTAGCTGAGCGCTGTCCTGTGGCCCAAGCCAAAGAGTCCTCTGCAGCCAGATAACGTTCCAGCAGCGCAATTAGTTCATCAGCTGACTGTGGATCTGCATGACTCACCCACCTTCGCAAAGCCGGCGGTAGGGAGCGCAAGAAACGGTCAATGGTAACTCTTTCGACGACCTCCGGAGCTGTTAACTTCTCAGGTTCCAACCACTTCTTTACCAAGTGGATTAGATCGTGCATCTGGGACCTTGGAGAGCATCCGGCTGAATAGGACCACTGGTGAACTCGCTGGGCTCGCACCGCCGGGGTGACACCAAGTCTACGCAGGATCTCCTCCTTCAGCTTGTCGTAGTCTTTAGCATCCTCTAGGGCAAGGTCGAAGTAGGCCTTTTGAGCATCCCCAGTCAGGAACGGAGCTACCAATCCTGCCCATTGCGTTTTAGGCCAGGCTTCCCTCTCCGCTGTCCTCTCAAAGGTATGGAGGAACGCCTCGACATCATCATGGGGAGTCAGCTTCTGCAAGAAGTGGCTTGCGCGGATGGTGCCTCCACTGCCAGGTACCAGCAGCTGTCCCTCTTGGTTCCGAGCCACAAGTTGTTGCACCAACTCATTCACTGCTTTCCTGTCAGCCTCAGCAGTCTGACGATCGGCCTCCGCAGCTGCAGCCAGACTCTCACACAGGGCCACCGCTTGCTGCTGTACTGCCTCTGTATGTTGTTGCAGGGCTGTGTTTGTTTTCCGCTGCTCAGCATTAGCCTGTTGCAAGGCCGCATTCGCTAACACCAGCTGCTTCACCATTTCATCCATGCTGCTGTTCAAACTTTTAAATCTTACGCCAAACACACTGTCGCTGTAGGCATGCTAAGTTGCCCGCATCCTCCACCAATTGTGAGGGATCAGCTGCAAATGGTGAGTACTCAGCGGGAGATAGCAGCACAGACAGGTGTATTTTCCAAAACAAACAACAGTTTATTGGACAGCAGGCTTCTTAAACAGCAGTCTTTTGGCAGTTTGTAAAGTACAGTTCAAATGAAAACAAAAAGGCCAGTCCAGGCCAGCAGCTTACATTCAGCTTTCAATATCAGGAACACACCAAACTCCATGTGCAGCCTGCACTTTCTCTCCAGAGCAAAACCAGCATCCTGGATTCAAACGTGAAGTCTTTCTTAGCAGACTGTCAGACCTTGCTGGTCACACCCACTCTCTCTCCTCCTACTCCAGCCTTTCAAAGCTGCTCTGTTAACCCTGTGTGTCCTGACTCCAGCAGAAGCCCACATACACAGAGCAAACGATCCACCCAGGATCTGGCGACCAGATGCGCCCGCCCACTCTGCATCTGGTCAGCTCCGGACCCAAGTAAGGTTATTAACCTCTGTCCATGTGACAGACAGCCAAAACCTTTTTTATTCCGGAGCTGCTACTGGATGTAGCGTCTGATCCCAGGTGGAATGTACCTCCCATCCAACACAACCTGGGACAAATCGATTACCTCCTGGGTATCGACTTTGTCACATACTCCCCCCCTCTGTTCGATCCCGTGGGATCGGACACAGTCTGCGGCAAGACAGAATGCCCTTGATAGAGCATCTGCATTGCCATGCAGTCTTCCAGCTCTGTGCTCCACAGAAAAATTAAAGGGCTGTAATGCCAGAAACCAGCGCGTTACCCTTGCATTTTTCTCCTTGTTTTGAGACATCCATGTGAGAGGAGCATGGTCGGTAATGAGGCGAAAGCGACGGCCCAAGAGATAGTACCGTAGAGCCTCGAGTGCCCACTTGATGGCCAGACACTCCCGCTCCACGATACTATATCTTTCTTCGGCTGCGGTCAGCCTTCGACTCAGATACACAACTGGGTGCTCCTCTCCATTGATGATTTGGGATAGGACTGCTCCTAACCCCACAGCTGAAGCATCTGTCTGTACCAGAAACTCTTTTTTAAAATCAGGCGTGACCAAGACTGGACCCCTGCACAATGCCTCCTTAAGACCTTGAAAGGCTTCTTCAGCCTCCTGTCCCCATGGACCCATGGAGGAACTTTTCCCTTTTGTGAGGTTTGTAATGGGAGTGGCCAAAGTGGCAAAATTTGGAATGAACCTCCTATAATAGCCCACCAAACCTAAGAAGGTCCTGACCTGCTTTTTCGTGGTAGGCCTAGGCCAGTCCCTTATGGCCTCCACTTTCTGCACTTGGGGCTTAATCAGACCTCTCCCAATTGTGTACCCCAGGTAACGAGCCTCCTCCAACCCTACTGCACACTTCTTGGGGTTCGCTGTCAGTCCCGCCTTTCTAATGGCATCCAGGACCGCCTGGACTTTCGGAAGGTGGCTTTCCCAATCTGTACTGAAGACGACCACGTCGTCCAAATAAGCCGCAGCATACCGCTGATGCGGCCTGAGGATCTTGTCCATCATCCTTTGAAAGGTGGCTGGGGCCCCTTGCAACCCAAACGGCATCCTGACATACTGAAACAGCCCTTGGGGAGTCGAGAAGGCTGTCTTCTCCTTGGCTGATTCAGTTAAGGGCACCTGCCAATATCCCCGGGTCAGATCTAAGGTGGTGACATATCTTGCGGGGCCCAGCCTTTCGACTAACTCATCTACCCTTGGCATAGGGTAGGCATCAAATTTTGATACCTCATTCAACTTTCTGAAGTCATTACAGAAACGAATGGAACCGTCAGGCTTCGGAACTAGCACTATGGGGCTATTCCATTCGCTGTTGGACTCCTCAATAACCCCCAGTTCCAGCATTCTTTCTACTTCCCCTGCTATGGCCTGTCTGCGAGCTTCAGGTATTCTATAAGGTTTAAGGCGGACCTGTACATGGGGCTCAGTCACAACATCATGCCTGATGACTTGGGTACAACCTGGAAGTTCCGAGAACACCTCTCGATTCCGTAAGAGGAACTCTCGGACCTCCCGTTTCTGTGAAACAGACAGCGTCTCAGCCACCTGTACCAGCTCTATTCCACCCTTGGTGGACTCTTGAGTAACCTGGGAAGCTGCAAGGGCCACCCTCTCTTTCCAGGGTTTCAGTAAATTCACATGATATATCTGTTCTGGCTTCCTCCGGCCAGGCTGGTAAACCCGGTAATTCACCTCCCCGACCTTTTCAATAATCTCATATGGACCTTGCCACTTAGCCAAAAACTTGCTTTCAACCGTGGGAACCAACACCAGGACCCGATCCCCAGGACTGAAAGCTCGAACCTTTGCTGATTTATTATAAACACGAGACTGTGCCTCCTGGGCATGTTGCAAATGCTCTCTGACTAAAGGCATCACCGCTGCAATCCTATCTTGCATACCAGACACATGTTCAACAATACTTCTGTAGGGGGTGGCCTCTTGCTCCCAGGTTTCTTTGGCTATATCCAGAATTCCCCGTGGGCATCGCCCATACAACAACTCAAACGGCGAAAAACCTGTGGAAGACTGAGGGACCTCCCGAATTGCAAACATTAGGTAGGGCAAAAGGCAATCCCAATCTTTGCCATCCTTGTCCACTATTTTCTTTAACATATTTTTTAAGGTTTTGTTGAATCTTTCCACAAGCCCGTCCGTTTGAGGGTGGTACACTGAAGTACGAATCTGATCGATCTTCATCAGTTTACACACTTCTTTCATCAATTTAGACATAAATGGGGTACCCTGGTCTGTCAAAATTTCCTTTGGCAAACCTACTCTGGTGAACATGTGGAACAACTCACGTGCAATCACTTTAGACGACGTATTTCTGAGGGGAACCGCTTCTGGGTAGCGAGTGGCATAGTCCACTACCACCAGAATGTACTGGTGACCACGCGCTGATCGAACCAATGGCCCCACTAGGTCCATGGCTATCCTTTCGAAGGGAACTTCGATAATGGGCAAGGGGACGAGCGGACTTCGAAAATGGGGAGCCGGAGCACATCTTTGGCACTCGGGACAGGATTCACAGTAAGCTTTTACATCTCCATGTACCCCAGGCCAAAAGAATCGCTGCAGGACTCGGTCCCTAGTTTTTTCGGTACCCAAATGTCCCCCCAGGGCATGTTTGTGCGCTAGGTCTAGGACCATTGGGCGATACGACTTGGGGACCACGAGTTGTTCCACAACCTCACCCTGAATTTTACAAACCTGGTACAGCAAGTCTGACTGTACCGCCAAATGAGGAAATACTTTCTCAGCCCCGACCACTTGGGGTTCACCGTTCAACACCTTGACATTTTCCCACGCTTTTGCCAGCGTAGGATCCCTTAACTGGGCAGTCCCAAAGTTATCCCGAGACACCTCCAGCTCTGGTAGGACCGAGCCCTCAGAGGTCTCTGGGGATAACTCAGAGTCCCCAGCAAACACCTCCAAGGGAGAAAACATTTCATTACCATCAATTTCTGTATTATTTTTAGATTCCAGCTCTCTTGAGCCTCCACAGTTATCCCCTTCCCACAAGTTCCAGAACAGTGGAAAGTCCCTCCCCAGGATGACACTATGTGCCAAGTTCGGGCTCACCACTATTTCCTGAGTGGCAGGTCCACAGTTTGTTTCAATGGTGAGAAGGGCGGTGGGGTATTGTTTAGAGTCCCCATGAACACATTGTACTGTGACCCGACGATTCCCCAGCCAGGCCGGGTCCACTAAACTGGAATGCACCAGGGTCACCAAGCTACCAGAGTCTAAGAGAGCCTGGACAGTTTTTCCAGCAATTTTTACCACCGCCAAATGAGAGTCACAGCTTGCGATATACACAGGTCGCGCAAACAAGGACCTGCGACGAGTGTAATCGCACTCCATGGGTTCAACTGCCTGAGGACAGTTAGCAGCAATATGTCCCCACTCTTTACATTGCCAACATTGTACCGGGGATCGACTTCTTACCATTGTGCCTGGTCGACCTCGGCCTGCAGAGCTTGGCTCACTGACCACACCCCCCACAAAGTCAGCTTTTGTCTTACCAGTTCCCTGGGGTGCTGCCAGTCTCCGGGTAGCTGAGCGCTGTCCTGTGGCCCAAGCCAAAGAGTCCTCTGCAGCCAGATAACGTTCCAGCAGCGCAATTAGTTCATCAGCTGACTGTGGATCTGCATGACTCACCCACCTTCGCAAAGCCGGCGGTAGGGAGCGCAAGAAACGGTCAATGGTAACTCTTTCGACGACCTCCGGAGCTGTTAACTTCTCAGGTTCCAACCACTTCTTTACCAAGTGGATTAGATCGTGCATCTGGGACCTTGGAGAGCATCCGGCTGAATAGGACCACTGGTGAACTCGCTGGGCTCGCACCGCCGGGGTGACACCAAGTCTACGCAGGATCTCCTCCTTCAGCTTGTCGTAGTCTTTAGCATCCTCTAGGGCAAGGTCGAAGTAGGCCTTTTGAGCATCCCCAGTCAGGAACGGAGCTACCAATCCTGCCCATTGCGTTTTAGGCCAGGCTTCCCTCTCCGCTGTCCTCTCAAAGGTATGGAGGAACGCCTCGACATCATCATGGGGAGTCAGCTTCTGCAAGAAGTGGCTTGCGCGGATGGTGCCTCCACTGCCAGGTACCAGCAGCTGTCCCTCTTGGTTCCGAGCCACAAGTTGTTGCACCAACTCATTCACTGCTTTCCTGTCAGCCTCAGCAGTCTGACGATCGGCCTCCGCAGCTGCAGCCAGACTCTCACACAGGGCCACCGCTTGCTGCTGTACTGCCTCTGTATGTTGTTGCAGGGCTGTGTTTGTTTTCCGCTGCTCAGCATTAGCCTGTTGCAAGGCCGCATTCGCTAACACCAGCTGCTTCACCATTTCATCCATGCTGCTGTTCAAACTTTTAAATCTTACGCCAAACACACTGTCGCTGTAGGCATGCTAAGTTGCCCGCATCCTCCACCAATTGTGAGGGATCAGCTGCAAATGGTGAGTACTCAGCGGGAGATAGCAGCACAGACAGGTGTATTTTCCAAAACAAACAACAGTTTATTGGACAGCAGGCTTCTTAAACAGCAGTCTTTTGGCAGTTTGTAAAGTACAGTTCAAATGAAAACAAAAAGGCCAGTCCAGGCCAGCAGCTTACATTCAGCTTTCAATATCAGGAACACACCAAACTCCATGTGCAGCCTGCACTTTCTCTCCAGAGCAAAACCAGCATCCTGGATTCAAACGTGAAGTCTTTCTTAGCAGACTGTCAGACCTTGCTGGTCACACCCACTCTCTCTCCTCCTACTCCAGCCTTTCAAAGCTGCTCTGTTAACCCTGTGTGTCCTGACTCCAGCAGAAGCCCACATACACAGAGCAAACGATCCACCCAGGATCTGGCGACCAGATGCGCCCGCCCACTCTGCATCTGGTCAGCTCCGGACCCAAGTAAGGTTATTAACCTCTGTCCATGTGACAGACAGCCAAAACCTTTTTTATTCCGGAGCTGCTACTGGATGTAGCGTCTGATCCCAGGTGGAATGTACCTCCCATCCAACACAACCTGGGACAAATCGATTACCTCCTGGGTATCGACTTTGTCACACTGTATTATTATTCTTACTTTTTCATTAGGGCAATTGTACTGCCAGATTTTCCCAACAAAATGTTTCCACTGACTTATTCAAAATGGCATTAAACATATGAAGGAAAACATATGAGAAGTTATTTTACAGGCACCTTATCACACCTATGTAGATAAGGTGCCTGTAAAATAACTTCTCATATGTTTTCCTTCATATGTTTAATGCCATTTTGAATAAGTCAGTGGAAACATTTTGTTGGGAAAATCTGGCTTGGATATACTGTTAGATGTGTAGTTACTATATTGATTGAACTTTTTATGTGTTCCATGTTCCATTGTTTGACATTTAGTTTACTGATCCCACGTGCAGCAGGGATTCTTATTTATATTATACTTACTTGGACTTTTAATAGTTTTTAGATGGGGTTCAGCAGCAGCCAGATTTTGCACAGAAAGTATGTAAATTAGCCAATATTCTGAAAACAACATTGTGCTAAAATGCATACATTATTAAACCAGCAGACCTAGCCCAAAATAAAAAATGTTTTGGCCTTGTACATTGTACATCAACTTTGAAAACTCAAGGCACAATCAAGAAACTGTAGTCCAGGAAAGATTGTCTGGCGGTCATACTCATTCCTTTCTTTTCTTACTTTGAGTTATTGACCAAGGCCCAGAGATGGGTTAAGATGTAATGGGGCACCAGGCAAGGTAGGAGATTTTGCCCCCCCCCCTCCCCCTGTGGTATTTCTGGTAAGCTAAAGAAAGATAGGTCAAAGAAGGTGGCAGGCGTGCCCCTTGACACCATCTAGGCTCCAAGCACCTGCCCTGGTTGCCTGGTAGATGATGCAGCACTGCCAAGAGCTCATGCACTGAGCAAGCGTTCTGATCATACTCTGACTTGATCGGCCACAAGTCATGTTCCATGTTACTGATTAGTATTGAAGAAAATGATCCGTGCGCTATCTAGGCAAATCGCATTTTACAATGCAGTCAGTAAAGGCCATGACATAATTCTCTGAGTATACTCCTTTAACATTCACTGCAAATAAAACACATCTTAACTTTGTATCAATATATACTACTTACTTAAAGAGAACCTAAGGCCAAAATGTATGGGCACAATTGGCTCCAGCTGACTGCGCAGGTGCGGCTATACTCGCGCAGGCACATTACGACCACACCAGTGCTTGGAGATAAGCACCCCAATCAGATTTCTGAGAAGCCCTTTTTGGTAATCATTGGAGGGTCCATGCTCGGTGATTGGGAACCAGAGGACAGCGAGGGAAGCCTCATTAGGATCCAGAGGCCTGGCTACACTTTAGGGAATATGCCCCAGTATTAATATAAAAAGCCATTCTGCTTTTTGGTCCGGCTTTTGTTTCTCATACATTTTGTTTACCTTTGTAAACATGTATGGATATTGCATTCTACAGATTCTCTGAATAACTGCAGGTGTATGATCTCCACTGTTCTCCACGAATGTTTATCATTCAGGGCCAGTGGACCTGTTGTTAGAGAAAAATGTTCACTTTGTCTTAACTTCACATATCAAATTAGATTTTCAGGCTCAGAAATGAAAATATCTTTATAACATCAGGGCCATTGTGTTTTTCCAGCTATGTTTATCTTTTTTTGCCTAGCCTCTACAGCTCCATTAAAGGACACCTGCAGTGAGAGGGATATGGCTGCCATAATTATTACCTTTTAAACAATACCAGTTGCCTGGCAAGCCCACTAATCTCTTTGGTTGTTGTAGTGTATCTGGATCATACACCTGAAACAAGCATACAGCTAATTCAGTCAGACTTCAGTCAGAAACATCTGATCTGTTTGCTTGTTCTGGGTGAATGACTAAAAGTATTAAGAGACATCAGGAAGACAGGCTGGTATTGTTTAATACAAAATAAATATGGCAGCCGACATATCCTTCTCAGTTCAGGTTTCCTTTAACCTATTTTGGTTCCTGGACGTAGAAACTACGTCCAGGAACCATGCGCGCTACCGCGCGCTCCCGCGGCCGATCGCGCGCGTGCACGCGTGCTCCCGGCCAGCGGTTCGTTAGCCAGGCAATCAGTGTATCGGGCTATGGTGCCCGATCACTGATTCCTCTCCCCCGCTGAAAAAGCGACAGCTTCTCTCGGAAGCTTCGCTTTTTCTGGCTGTAACGTACCCCATACGTCGCTCTAAGCGTGTGTTACGCTTAGAGTGACGTCATATAAACAAACTCATGGCCGCCATCTTGTGGCCAAAAAGTAAAACTACAACTAAAAGTAAAAAAAATTAAATTCAAACACACATTTACATTATAAATCACATGTTTACATCCCACCCTCCCAAAACTACCCAAATAAAATGTTTAATATAAAAAAAACAAAAACATTACAATAAAAAAAACAAAAAACATGTAAATATTTACATAAGGGTCTAAACTTTTTAAATATCAATGTAAAGATGAAATACTTCTATATTTTTTTATTTTAAACTTGTAAATAGTGATAGATGCAAAACGGAAAAAATGCACCTTTATTTCCAAATAAAATATTGTCGCAATACATTGTGATAGGGACATCATTTTAACGGTGTAATAACTGGGACATATGGGCAAATACAATACGTGAGTTTTAATTATGGAGGCATGTATTATTTTAAAACTATAATGGCTGAAAACTAAGAAATAATGAATTTTTTCCTTTTTTTCTTATTCTTCCTGTTAAAATACATTTACAGTAAAGTGGCTCTTAGCAAAATGTACCCCCCAAAGAAAGCCTAATTGGTGGCGGAAAAAACAAGATATAGATCAGTTAATTGTGATAAGTAGTGATAAAGTTATAGGCTAATAAATGGGAGGTGAACATTTCTCAAGTGAAAACGACGGAACGCAAATGGGTTAAAAAAAGAGCAAGCAATACTGACATCTACACTGGTCACTTATCCTACCATAGCTAAGAGTTTGTACCTCCAAAATAATAGCAGTTGTGAGTGTCCCTCTTTTCCATCCCTAAACATTTGAAGGTGTTCTGTAGATATCTTACCCCAGGCTTTTCCTGCATACTAGTCATAAATGTAAAGCCCAACCAAAGGCTAAAAGACAATTCAGCCAGCAGGGCTAGTGCTAACTAGATCAGTACTGCCCTGCATGTCCTATCAGCCAACACTGCTATAGTGCTCTGTAGTGTAGTGGTGTGTGGCCTCCTTCCCACCCAGGCACCTATTTGTTATATTGGAGCTCTGATTGTAGCTCCCATCCGCCAATGCTAGGTGGCACATGTGCGCCACCTAGTGTTAATCTATAGGTAGCTCTGTTCACCCAGAAACTAGAGGAGCCATGGTCAGAGCTCTGACATAACAGAAAGGTACCTAATAAGAAAGGAGGCTGGACATTACTCTGTTATAGAAAACTAGTAGACCCAAGCCCATTTAAAAACGGGCTCTAGGCCTTTTTTCTGCGCCGCCGCTGCCAGTGCACATGCGCACCCACATGCCGCGCATGCAGCCACCGCACGCGCACCAGCCGTGCGCGCATCAGCCCGCCTCGCTCCTTGGTCCCGTCCAGCTGTCCGTTACTGCGCACAGGCACAGTAGCAAAAAGCAGGGACACGGACAGCTAAACGCAGCGACACAGGAATTTTATTATATAGGACTAGTAAAAAAGCCTGCCCATTAAAAAATGGGCGCTAGGCTACGGGCGCTCCCCCAGCAACGCAAGCACAGATGCGTCCCGCTCACCCATCCTCCAACGCTGTCTGAAGTATATGCACACAGGGAGATGTTGCTTGCTTGGCAGTTGGAAAAAGCTGTTATTTCCCACAATGCAATGAGATTCACAGACAGCAAACTGTCAAGTCTGGAAGCACGGGGACACACACGCACGCATGCACACACACACACACGAACAGGACGCAGAGACACAGGGGTTTTATTATATAGGAATGCAGTTCTGGCTAATAACACATATATAGCATTACTGAGCAAGTCGGCTCTAGTTCTGTTGTCTGTTTTTCTGATTGGCTAGCTGTTGATATCACTAATAAAATGAAAATATAGCAGTGTTTTGTCATTTCATAATATACAAAAAACAATGACAATTTCATCACAAACATCATGTCCTTGAAGTTATAGTGTGAAATAAACCTAACCAGTAAACAA
The DNA here is from genome assembly GCF_040937935.1 of Hyperolius riggenbachi. Classification (NCBI taxonomy): domain Eukaryota; kingdom Metazoa; phylum Chordata; class Amphibia; order Anura; family Hyperoliidae; genus Hyperolius; species Hyperolius riggenbachi. The sequence continues at coordinate 293,794,967 of NC_090649.1, forward strand.
ATCAAAGTAGATTATGCAGGGCCGGCCCTAGACTTTTTGGCGCCTGAGGCAAATTTTGAAAAGATTATTGCTGCCGCTCCCGCCCCCCCCCCCCCTATGGGGGGAGGGGGGCACCGCCGCCGCCGAGCTGGAGGGGTAGCGGGCAGGACGGGGGTATTGGGCCTAGCGGCGGGGAGGGGGGTCGGACTCCCCCTCCCTCGCCTGGGTCCCCCGTCCTCCGCTCCCCTCCAGCCTTAAATAGATCAGAAGCGCTACTCGTAAGAGGCAGTGGGCGGGGAGGACTCACCTCTTCCTCGCTCGATCCAGCGTGCGCTCCACTGACGTCACTTCCTGCAACGCCGTCCACTTACAATACAGTGGGCGGCGTTGCAGGAAGTGACGTCAGTGGAGCGCACGCTGGATCGAGGAAGAGGTGAGTCCTCCCCGCCCACTGCCTCTTACGAGTAGCGCTTCTGATCTATTTAAGGCTGGAGGGGAGCGGAGGACGGGGGACCCAGGCGAGGGAGGGGGGGGGTCTGACCCCCCTCCCCGCCGCTAGGCCCAATACCCCCGTCCTGCCCGCTACCCCTCCAGCTCGGCGGCCAGCTCCCCGCACCCACCGACGGGCGGATGCCGCCCCTAGAAATGTGCCGCCTGAGGCAAAAGTTTCACCCCGCCTCATGAGCGGGCCGGCCCTGAGTAGATAACTACCATTTTTTTAAATATTGATTATAATGTAAAAAAAAATGTATGTTGGTTATTTTTGTGACATTTCATGTATTTTCAACTTTTGCTGAGCTACTTTTCAGTTTTTGCTTTGGACTGGTTTTCTCATACAGTTATCTTTGTAATAACAAGGAAAAAATACTTGTTCTATGTACATTTGCACTGCGGTCTAATGAGTGTTACATCCTGGCTGTCATGTGTGGCAGACTGAGGCAGACATCTAGTGACTTCAGTGAAGATGATAGAGAAGGGATGTTGTCTGACAGGGATGAGGCTGCAGGGATGTTCCTAGTGTTGCCAAAACAATGCTGGTTGTAATTTTCTCCACTTGTGTTTACAGGAAGCATGACATTGTTTCCTGTAGTAGACAAAGAATAGCGTGGTTAGGGCTATCTTACATGGTAGGCTTGATCAGCGCATCTCACTTCACCTTTCCATGCTGCAGCAGCTGGGAAGGCCTCAGGCATATTTTTAGCAGCTTCTTTTCGCACTGTCACAGCCACATCTCTCATCCCTTCTATTCTGTACTCTCCTTCTGTTTGTCTTTTGCAGCTCTTTCCTGTCACTGTCAGACATGTGCTATATCTGGCCTGGGAAATAGGCAGCAGCCAGTGTGTTTCTAAGCTGTGCAGTCCTCCCGTCTGCACACTTGTGTGACGCAGATAAGCTAAATCTGCAGTTTCTCATGAGAATCCAGGGTTTTCCTGGATTGGGAGATGGTGGGTGGCTGAAACACTGCATTCTAACAGGGCTGACCACACGCTTTGTCCTCCTTGTTATTCTAATATGAAAAGCCTTTCATTTATAGTAATGAGAATATAATGAGGTTACAGACATTTACGATGGCATTAAATCTAACAAGTTTCAAAGTGTGTTGCGATGCAGAGAGCTTAGCTGTTCTGGCTTTCTTAGCAGGCCGTAGCTTGAGTTACACAATGTGAGCTTAACAAACATTTCTTTAACACATTCTAGTACAGAACATGTTCTGCCATCGTAGTATCATACAACAGGCGTTAGTTATGTGTCATACTTTATGTAGTGTTTCATAGCTAGAAATCATATTAAATCCATTGAGTGGAGAATGACATTTTTCAAACCTGTTGGTCATTTTTCAAACCAGTTGTTAAACATTGATTTATACATGAGTAGAAAATGGCAATCTCTTAATCATGCAATGTGACCTTTTGCAGAAATGTCCCACCTTGAGGCCCCCAGAGTGAGAATTTGGGTACCCATTTTGTTTTGTAGTTGGAATGTATAGCCGTTTCTCCTCGGTTTTGCCAATTGCCCCATATAGTTTCCTGGGTAATGCTATGTCTCCTTCATTCTCCAATAGTACGGTATGGCCATGTCCCCCTGTTGGTTTCCCCAGTATAACAACCTCCCTTCAACAGCCCAATGCAATGCTCCCCCCGTATAACTATGACCCCTCAAAAGTTCCTCACTATAGCCACTTAGGGACAGTTTGGTGACAAGACAATATATACTCTGTACAGCGCTGCATAAGATGTCGGCGCTATATAAATACTAAATAATAATAATAAATATTAATAATAACTGTTGGCCTGTCCTGAACTGTTCTCTGTAAAAGAAAAGCACAATACAGTTGAGATAACCTAATCAGAAGTCAGAGCTCTCTGCGACTTTCAAAGTCGTGGAACTCAATGGTTATTTGCATTTGCACAACAGGAGTTTCTTAACTCTTCCACAAATATTAGACTTATATCTCTGCTCCTAATGCTTTATTTCTTAGCTGTACTACACAACTAATTCATTATATCATAATTTTTTTCCGCTTCAGTGTCTCTTTAAAGGGAAGGTTCGGGGAGGGCTGTAAAAAAATAAAAATCAAAATCCACTTACCTGGGGCTTCCTCCAGCCCGTGGCAGGCAGGAGGTGCCCTCGCCGCCGCTCCGCAGGCTCCCGGTGGCCTCCGGTGGCCGACCCGACCTGGCCAGGCCGGCTGCCAGGTCGGGCTCTTCTGCGCTCCAAATGCCGGCACTTCTGCGTCCCACGCGGACGCGCTGACGTCATCGGACGTCCGCCGGGCTGTACTGCGCAGGCGCAGAACTACTGCGCCTGCGCAGTACAGCCCGGCAGACGTCCGATGCGCAGAAGAGCCCGACCTGGCAGCCGGCCTGGCCAGGTCGGGTCGGCCACCGGAGGCCACCGGGAGCCTGCGGAGCGGCGGCGAGGGCACCTCCTGCCTGCCACGGGCTGGAGGAAGCCCCAGGTAAGTGGATTTTTATTTTTATTTCTTTACAGCCCTCCCCGAACCTTCCCTTTAAGTGATATGTCTAAAATAAAATACCTTTTAAATCACCGACAAGCGAGAAAATACTCAAAATAATTTTGATAGTACCTTTTCACATACTTTTTGCTACTTTTTTCAATTGCAAAATTCTGAAAAGTTATTTTAAAAATAAGTTTAAAAGTTATCTCCTAGGAGAAAACCCTAGTATTTCCTAGGATGAAAAGTTACATATGGGCCTCAGTATGGCTATGTACCTCTAAGAATGGGCTCACACAATATACTTTGTGCAATCATTTTAAACTCACGGTCTAAACAATTGAATGGGCATGTTCACATCTCTGGTTCCCATTATTCTAACTCGTATGTAGTGTGTTTCAGGATAAAGAGTATGAATATGTGCACACTGCATAGAAATTGACCAGGTTTTGAAATAGGGCATATTTTAAAATGTGTACAGTGTGCATTGCATGCATCACAATGCGTACATTATGCGTACATTATGCAATGTGCACAGTGTGAACCCAGCCTAATAGTCCTCCCTTCATAGCCATGTTTCCCAGTATTGCCATCTTCCTCCAACCGTTTCTCCATTATATCCAGGTGACGGTAGTCATGCCAGTATTGCCAAGTTAATCTCAACTCCAGTAGCCTTTGCAGGCAACTCATCTCTAGATCTCAGCTAGTGGGAATTTTTTTTATGTAAATAGTTGAAAGCAAAGAGGAGAGTTGGAATTTACCATGGTTTCTTTCTAATCTGTTTTAAACTCACCACTTTCTGGTCTGTATTGTTTTGTGATGTGATATCATTAAACAAAGAACAAGGAGCTGGATGCAGTTATCTCCACTAGATGACTCTGTTCCATTGAAATTTTAAGAAAGGAGGAACATGATGGTCGAAGACGATTTTATTTTATAGATAAAAAATGCTCATTCAGCTTGATGTTTTGTTTTTTTATCTATTGTAGCCTGTAAGATAAGCTCTACTGTATGTTGGACAGCCATCCAGTAAGTAGCTGTGGGTTTCATTTACCAACATTATCTCATGAATTATCTCAATTTATCAACTATAGATTGCACGTGGACATGCGTCGGGGTCACACATGACGTGGGGTTACAGTGACAGAACTAATAATCAGGAAGTATGGGGAACTCAAGGTACGGAGGACCTGGAGCTATATAGTGGCAGACAGCCACAGTGTACCAGGATATTGCCAGCTGCAGGAGGAGAAGGGGAACACCTGTAGAAGCAGAATTGAAATGAGGGGGAGAGGAGCATAGCGACAGGATCAGGTAATATTTTAAGTACTGAAGTGTTAGTGTAGTGTTACCTTAGTGCAGTGTAGACTTAGAGCGATACAGTGGAGTGTTAGTAGTACAGTGTAACTGTAGTGTAGTGCAGTGCAGTGTATCGGGGGGGGGGGGGGGCAGCAGGTGTTAGTGTAGTGTAGGGTAGTGCAGTGCAGTGTAGTGCAGTGTAAATGGTGGGGGTAGCAGGTGTTAGTGTGGTCGAGTAGCTGGGCAGTGTAGCTTGGACAGAGTAGCTTACAGCAAGTTTGAGGGAAAAGGTCCATAAGACGCCCCTGCACCGTAGATGCACCAGGTTTAGTATTTTTTCCCCTTGATTTTTCCCTCTAAACCTAGGTGTGTCTTATAGCCTGGAGCGTCCTATAGTCTGAAAAATAAGGTAGGTCACCCCTAAGGCTGGTTTCACAGTGGGACGTTACAGGCGCACGTTAGAGCAGCCTGTAACGCAGCCCACCGCACAGCAATGAAAAATCAATGAGGCTGTTCACAGTGCGGACGTTGCGTTACATTGTAACGCTGCGTCACAAGACAACGTACTGCATGCAGTACTTTGGACGCGGTTGAGCCGCGTTAGACTGCTTGCACATGCTCAGTAATGTTGGGGAGGAGCGGAGAGCGGCCAGGCACATGGCTAATTATTATGCACTGCACGTTGTGACGTGCAGTGTTTACATCCTGGAGCAGCCGCTCTGTGCGGCGATTGGCCGGCGGGACCACGTGATGCCGCATGCGCACAAGAGTGAGTCAGTGATGCCAGAGTGAGCTGCACAACGCGGCTCACTCTGACGTCCAGATCTAGCACCACCAGGCGTTCCGTTAGGGGGACGTTATGCGACCTTAACGCCCCCTCTAACGCAACGTCCTGGTGTGAAATTAGCCTAAGTTATCTCTTTTCCAAACTTAGTAAGCCCATTTTGTCTGACCTTTCTTTGTGACACCTTCTATCACTATGGTTATACAGTGTAGACAAAGAGGCGGCACCTTCATCAGGTGTACAATTACCATGAATCAATACAGCATGTAAAGTGCACCTGAACTCTGAGGGATATAGTAGCTGCCATATTTATTTCCTTTTAAACAATACCAGTTTCCTGGCAGTCCTGCTGATCTCTATGGCTGCAGTAGTGTCTGAGTCACACACCTTAAACATGCATGTGGCTAATCCAGACAGACTTCAGTCAGAAACCTCTGCATGCTTGTTCAGGGTCTGTGGCTAAGAGTATTAGGGGTAGAGGCTCAGTAGGACAGCCAGGCAATTTGCATTGATTGTTTAAAAGGAAATATGTCAGGCTTCATCTCCCTCTCAGTTCAGTTGTGCTTTAAAGAGGCACTGTAGTGACATATAGTACAATGCAGTAAATTATTCAGGATACCCACTTTCACGTTAAGCTTCCTAGCTTCAGCATCAAAAACACTTCCTATATGTATTTATTGTTATATATTGGTATGTGGCCCAACCTTACCAGTGATGCTTTGCCTAGGCTGTTTAGTTATGTGGAATTCTTCCCCCCCAGGATATTCTGGGAGACCAAATATTATTTGTACTACTTTTGGAACTCTCAGTAAACAAACATTCTGGAGAGATCTCCTAAAAGCCATAAAGATGTCGCCACCTGTTATAAATTAGTTGTAAATCTGGGCGAGGAAAGATTTTACAATGGGCGAACGCTAACTAAATAATTTATAAATGAATATGAAAAAAAAAAAATTGTATTCATTACATTATTTTCAGTACAGTTTGTCTTTAACCACTTTAGGATTCTGCATACGCATAAATACGCCCCTGAATCCTGAAGCGGTTTCCATACATGTCAGTTCACGGAGGGTGTCTCCGTGAACACCCTGCGAGCCTCCGATCGCGGCTCGCAGGGTAAATGTAAACACGCGGGGAAGATCTTCCCCGCTGTTTACATACATACGGCGCTGCTGCGCAGCAGCGCCGTAGAGGAGATCGGCGATCCTCGGCCTCTGATTGGCCGGGGATCGCCGGCATCTGATAGGCTGAAGCCTATCTGAGGCAGCGCAGGACGGATTTCCGTCCTGCGCAGCCCATAATGAAGAGGGGAGGGAGGGAAGTAGGCAGAGGGAGGAATAGCGCTGCGGAGGGGGGCTTTGAGGAGCCCCCCCCGCTAGGCACAGCAGCGCGGCGGCGATCAGACCCCCCCAGCAGGACACCCCCCTAGTGGGGAAAAAGGGGGGGGGGGGAGTCTGATCGCCCTGCCTGCTATCTGATCTGTGCTGCGGGCTGAAGAGCCCCCGCAGCACAGATCATCCAAACCACCCGAAACCCGGAAGTGGTTAAATACAAAGAAAATCCACCCAGGAATTAACGTTATCAATTCACATGCAAACCAAAACTTGAGTGTCCTGTAAAAGCCCAAAGCCTACCTATTCCTTAGTCAGGCACTCCATAAGGCTATACTTCAAGACATTTACTGTGGTCAAGGGCACTCCACCTTATGCCTACCCAAGCATAAAACCTGTAAAAATAAAACAGTGAAAAAAAACTATTTTTTTTTTTTTACTTTAATTTCAGAGCCTGCACAAATACTTTTTTATATAATACATTTGATTGGGACACATTCATTTATCTCTTCTGGATGTATCACTTTCATTAATATTGATACTATTTAATATTAGTATACATGTTTATGAAATGAAAAAAACATAACATTATATTTTTTTTAAGAAATAGTTAAAAACTATGTGGCGTGTCAAATGCTAGAAATGTTTTCATACAGCAACTTTTGATGACCTCCTATGTCAGCAAGACACATTAAGGATATGTTGATACTGAGGATGGGAGAAATAATGGGATAACCACAGCTAAAATAGGAAAAAGGAAGTGGAAAGGAAGGAAGTATTGCTTCTATTTTTAGTATTTTGCAACACCATGACCTGGAAGTGAATATCTGTACTACAGCATGTAAATAGCCGGCCATTTCCGGTGACTTTTTACACAGGGTTATGTCCTATGCATCTGTATTCTGTCATAATAATGTTTACAAAATGAGGTGGAATAAATCTTGCTGTAAACTCTGTTACCTCTGTACGCCACACTGTCCTGAAAAATGTTCAAGGTTATTAATTGGGACAGAGAAATCCTTTCTGATTAGGAATAAAATACAGATATTTGAAAATACCGTAAGTTCAAACTTATTATAGTGGCTCATGCACAGAGAAAACGCCATGCAAGAATGGCTCAATGCTACTTTTGGCTGTGCTGGCACACTGATGGGAGTGCAGCTACATACATATAGTCAATATGCCCTCGTCTAATATGTTCAGAGGGCAGGGCCGGCACTACCATAGAGGCAAAAAGGGGAAATTTCACCAAAGCCTGTAGGGGCCCCCAAGGTGTCCCTCCCCCCATCTTAACTATTGCTCCCCAGGGCCTCTGCAGAGTCTTTGGCAGAGTAGCGTCTCATCTGTGCTGGTAGGCAGGTGAGACACTACATTGACATAGACTCTGCAGGGCCCCAGGGAGCACAGTTAAGTTGGGAGGTGATTGAGGGTCAGCAGCCAGCTCAAGGGCCCAGGGGGGAAATTTGGCTGCAACAAAGGACCCCTAATGACGCTTTTTTGTCTGGAGGGGGTATCTGTTGTTTCGCACCTGGGCTAATTTTGCCCTACGGCCCAATTGTTACTTGAACCGGCCCTGTCAGAGGGTCCCAGCACTGGATAAGTGGGGTGAAAGAGGATGGAGGATGCCTCAGTATTATCCCAAGGCTTCCTTTTACTAAAGAAAGTATCTTAACTTATCCCTTTTATAAAATAAGTAAACCTAAAGCAAAAAGAACTTGTTAGATGCTTACCTATGGAGAGGGAAGGCTCAGGATAACATAGAGCCTTCTGGGGCTTGCGTATGTGCAGTACGGATGCACAATCTTCAAAAGCACTCGGGACTGCAAGTACTTCAAAAGGCTGCCCAGTAGGGCTGACAAAGACGGCACTGGAATTATATGATGGGTTGAGGGCTGGGAAGGCTCTATGCTAGCCAAAGCTTTCTCTCTCCATAGGTAAGTATGTTACTATTTTTTTTTGTTTGCTCAAGGTTAACTTTAAATCCAAAATAATAATGTAAGACTGGTTGTTTGTAGAATTTTTACCAGCTATTTTCTGTGCATTCACCTATGCACTTTTATTCAACTTCATTAAACATAGTTACAAAATCATTATTTCTCTGCAGTGCCAGTCTTTGATGATTAAATGCATCCTTTTGTGCGTGAAGATGGAATAGTTAAAAAATGTTCACAGAGTTGACATCCTGTTTGTGGTCTTTGAACTGTGTGCAATCTGTAACCCGGGTGAACGCAAGTCTAACCTACTGGTGAGAACCGTTATCAAGAACGCTTTTCTCTGTCCTCTTGAATTGTAATTGGGGGTCCCATGGGAAAGGTTTATTTTGCAATGCTCAGCATTCCTTTTGAGGGCTGTAGGGAGCACATTATACTATATTCGTCTCAGTTGGGCCACAAGGGTAAATTGTTATAAGCATATGAAGCTTAGAGCAGATACCAGGAAGAGTGCATTCTCACAGTATAATCGCTGCCTTGTCCACACACTTGCAGTCGTCATATTGATGTCACTGTAGAAAGCTTTTGCAGTTTGGCCAATAAAAAGGAAAAAAAATGCATAACTACGTATAAATTATGCAAGCAGTTATGGTGTTTATACGTATCATTACAAACAATATACAGCACAATACCACAGAACACCATAGAATTAAGGTTTTGACTGTGAGGGAGCACAAATTGTTGGCAGTAAATGCTATTGATGTGGTCTGCCCACTTTTTTTAATGTTATCTCGATTGCATACAATTTCAATCCTAGCTTGTTTTTATGATTCACAAATCCCATTAGGAAAATGGAACAATTTTTTTTTACATATTTCTTAATCTGTAATTCTTAACAGCTATAGCATCATGAATTCCTTTTAAAAAAGTAAATTGCTGTGGTCAAAATATATCACCTACTCTTTGATGCAAGGACTGGTACATTTGGCAAAACAGGTTTTAATCCAGTTAGGTCTACAATTTTATTATATTAGTAAAAAGTAAATACAATCTGTACATTATTTTGTGTGCATAATATGTTCCGGAACAGCCGCGAGAAACGAGAACGCAATCGGTTTATTGCACCGATTGCCATTGACGTGCTAGACCTAGATTGGTTGTGTAGTCGTGCAAGCGATCAGAAAATGTCATTTTTGTATTCTTTTAAACCAGAGATCTGTCCCCCTCTGAGTAAAGCATCCCCTCACCCCTCAGGAATGTCGCACGTGGCCAGATTCCCTGCAGGGACCAGCTCATTCCCCCCACAGCCAAATGGCTCCATGGAAAGAGCCAGGAAGCTGGCTCCCCAGGGGGGCCCTGAGAAGCCAGCCAGGGAGGCACCAATAAGGACAGATATGAATGCATGTGATGTATGGTTTCTTACCTATTATATGGAGACCGTACATCGCACAGCTATAAAATTCATATAGTCTTATTCGTTAAAGTCTGCCCAACGTGCGGATATAAAATTCATGGCCATATCTCGTCCAGTTATTGCGGTATTAATCTTCTCAGGAACCTGAGAAGCTACCCAAGTCACGTCTGATATCATATTAATCTGTATTTTCCGACAAGTATGAATCTGTTATCCACCTAAATATGACATGTATCGTTCATGAGTTGCGGCATTTTATAAGTTTAAACCTAAAATCTCTCAGAGGGAATGAACTGTCATTGGTGGGTAATTCAGAGGGGGCGGGCAGTGCCACACCCCCGAACCAGCTTCATCAAAAGCACATGGCCGGCAGGCGGACCTGAGTCCTCCACCTTGAAACACCATCTTGATCACATCTGTGCCAGCTTGAGGATATGCTGGCATCCACCTGGTCTGAACTCTGAACTTTGAACTGAAACCAAAGGAACTTTACACGTTTTCCCACAACAGGACATCTTTCCATGAACCTAAGTATTTTTTCCTTTTCTTTTCATACTGCGCTATTAATGTCTCAATAATTGTTGATTTTAATGATTGTCTGTATATATTAATTATTTATATTGCATGTAAATAAAGACTTTATCCAAGTCGTTTACTGTTCCGCTACACCTGCTATACAGCCATACACAGAAACTGAACTCAGGTCTCTGAGGAGTCGCTACTATTATTGATATCTAAACAGAATACAGCGTGTTTTAACTGTTTTATTTGCAGGATCAGTCAGTCAGTCGGTAGGGACCACTGGCCCATACCAGTGGTGGTGGCAGATATACCCTGAAATAGTGTGTAAAGTGTATTTCCGTAACCCACAGGCTCCCTTCTGGTTTGTCTGCAGCCAATTCCCAACGTTTTCTGCGTGCAAACTGTGGTCGTAGTCAATGCGCAGAAACCGTTGGGAATTGGCTGCAGACAAACCAGAAGGGAGCCTGTGGGTTATGGAAATACACGTTACACACTATTTCAGGAACCGTTTGGAAGGCATTTCGCATTCCAGCCACCAGGGCTCCTGTGACAGCACTTGCTAACAATACAAAACTGTATTTTAAACAATACACACAAAAAAAAGACCTGGCCTTTTTTGTAAAGGGCAATGACATCATATGTTGGCTGTTAAGGGATATTAAAGAGGAACAGTAAAGTGGAAATGAACTCAGCATCAGTGTAAAGCTGATAGTAGGTTTATCAAGGAAACCCCGGTTCTCACCTTCTCCAGCTGAGAAGGTGAACCCCCTCCCACAGTGTAGGCCTAATTAAAATTCAGCCCACTGATTCACAGCCTTGTGGGTAATGATATCACATGCAGTGTATTCCTGGCATATAAAGGCTTGATATCTGAGCAGTCCGACACACTCCTACTTTTAAAGGTAGGGAGGGGACCCCCGAACTACCTCTATGCCAAATGCAGCTCTCCAGTCCCACTGGTTCACAAGATAACGTCAATATACCCTATCTCAGAAGGTTGCAGGGTATGTCTAATACTGTAGACATAGGAGGATCAGGCACAGCATCAGCATAGCAACCTAGTGGAAAGCAGAGAAATAGCAGCATGGGATCAGACACAGCACTGACATACCTAGTGGAAAGCAGAGAAATAGCATAAATAGCAGAAAATAACAGTGTAAGAAGCAGGGTATCATACTGAAAATGGAGGCAACATTTTGCCGCGATTGCGCTTGCAATTTTTGTTCAGGGAACAAGTAAATAGCGGGGATTTTGCATCGAAACAGGCCCCTAAGCCATCTGGGTGAACTTGGTATCTGTATAAGGAAAAAAGGGTTGTGTCTTCAACTAAGGGAATAAAAAAAAAAAAAGAGCTCTAGCTCTGCGTGGCAGTAGTAAACATGATTTCTTTCCATGCTCTGACATGGTAAGAGGATTTTCCCCCTCTCTTTTGCTTATCTCTTCTTCTTCTTTTCCTCATCAGGCACGTGCAGAGGAAAAAGAAGAAAAGATAAAAAGGCTCCTATGGTCGTGCAAATGAAGCTCCACACCAGACTTTGATAAGCTCTGCCCATCCATTGGAAGCTCCACCCTTGCCTGGGACACTTTAGAGTAAAGAGGCTCCAGACAGGAATCCTAGTGTGGACATTCCATCAGCTGTGTGGTAGAAAGTAAGATGGTGTCTCTCTGACAGTTGCACCCATTGTGACCTCTCTGACCTTCCCCAGCACCCACAGTGACATCTTCCTCCACCTGGCACCCATAGTGACCTCTCCTTCCACTTAGCACCCACAGTGTCCTCCTCAGCACTAGCAGTGATCCTGTCTACCCCAGCACCCACACTGACCTCTCCCTTCCCAAGCAGCCACACTGACCTTTTCCTCCGCCAGCAGCACCCTCCTGTCCCATGAAGCACCCACAGGGACCTGCCATCCCAAAAACAGCACCTCCCATCTCAAATGCAGCACCAAAAGCAGTGACTTCTCCCATCCCCAGCACCCACAGTGACCTCTGCCAACACCCAGCATCCACAGTGACTTTTCCCTCCCAAGCAACCACACTGACCTCTACATCCCACAACACTCACTTTAACCCCCCCCCCCCCAGCACCCACAGTGACCTCTCCTTCTCTCACAGTGTCTTCCCCTACCTCCAGAACCCACACTGACCTCTGCTTCCCCCAGCACCCTCAGTGAACTATCCCCCCTAAGTAACCTACCCTTACTCCAGCACCCACATTGAGCTCTACCTACCCCAGCTCCTACAGTGGCCTCATGATACTTGATAACCACCCATAAAGCCAGAACCCACATGACACCCTGTGCCAGCACCCAGAACCCACATCGCACCCAGCATCTGCATTTAACACCCACATGACAACCAATACTCCACTAGCCAGCACCCATCACCCACATGGCACCATAAACTCACCCCCAGTACCCACTTGGCACCCAGTATTTGCACCTAGGACCCACATGACACCCTATAACCCCCATAATCAACATTCACATGGCACCCAGTACTCACACGGCACCAAGTTCTCAAGCCATTACATGCGCCTAGTACCCTTCCATGACCGGCAACCAAATAGCACCCAGTACCCACCCATGGTCTGAACCCATATGAAACCCAGTACTCTCCCATGGCAATCACACATCCAGACCCCACATGGCACTCCCTACTCACTCATGTCCTGCCCACTGCACCTACGTGCATCCAGTACTAACTCTTGGCCTGTACCCAGAACTGACATGACTCCCTGTACCAATTAGCAGTCACATGGCACCCACTATTGTTTATCACCATCTGCTACTCATTCAGCACCCAATACTGCTTAGCATCCACTGCAAGTAAACACCAAATACAAACTGGACCTTGGTACCCACTGCAGCTTGACGCAGACTGTACTTTGGCACCTCAGCACCCACTGCAACTTAGCACAAACTGGATCTTTGCATCTTACCACCCACTGCACCTTGGCAGTTACTGCAATTTTGCACCTACTAATGCTTAGCAACCACTGCATATTGGCAACTACGTCTTCTTTGCCTGAAAAGAAGCTTGATCAAGAGGGACAGAGGTCCCAGTAATGATAGGTGAGTCTAATAGTGGGCACCTATCACTGCTGATCTGAGGGTGGTGGAGCCAAAAGACTTGGTTGGAAGGAGACACAAGGTCTTCCTGATACTGCTATAAAGGAAGGGGGGTTTAAGACTGCCTAATACGGCTTTGTGGAAAGGGGGTATTACATACACAATTTAACATGATTGATTAATTGTTTGATTGATTAGGGCCCCTTTTCAAATTGAGCACCACCCCCTTGAGGATCCTTGGCCCTGTTCCTCATAACACACTTTCCTTTCCTTTTGTTTTGGAAAAATAATTCTCTTTACAGTTCCTCTTTAACTAGATACTAACCCCATAGGTTTCTACAACAGTTTCTTCAAATGCCCAGTAATCCAGGCGCTTCTTCTTATTCAAATTTCCCTTTCCAAGAAAGTATTCAGCACAGTGGATGGACTAATCCTTAATATGTACACCAGATTATCACCAGCATCATCTGCTTGGCCTCCATTAGGTTAAATCAGGGTTTAATAGGTTGATACATTGAGGCTGATGGCAATGGATAAACTCCTTATTCACTGGCATTGTCACTCTCCTTATTGCCACCACATACACAACTGGTGCAAGCAACTGTAACGGTCGGGTGACGGAACGGTCACCGCTGACCAGAGTTCCCCCTAGGGGGCGTGAGGTTTGGACGGATAGTCTAATGCAAGCCGGGTCATACACAGGAGGTCAAGTTCAGGTTAAGGGATTAGGCAGATGGGTGGTCTAATGCAAGCCGGGTCATACACAGGAGGTCAAGTTCAGGTTAAGGGATTAGGCAGATGGGTGGTCTAATGCAAGCCGGGTCATACACAGGAGGTCAAGTTCAGGTTATCACAGTGGCTAACTAGCACTCTGGAGGCTGCAGAAGGCTAACAGCACAGTGACTAGCCAGGAGCACCTAAGATACAACTACAGACAGTGGCTAACTAGCACTCAGGGAGCTGCAGATGGATAACAGCACAGTGACTAGCCAGGAGCACTCAAGATACAAACTACTGCGGAACAATACAGAGCAGGCCGAGACACAGCCTGTTTGCCAGAAACTCACGCTATAACCGGCGTGCAGCCGCGGACCGGAAGTCCCTATATACCCTCTGTCCGTGTCATTTCCGGGTCGCCAGCCGCTTGGACGCATAAACAGTACGCGTGTACGTACGCGTCTGACGTACGTCCGTACGCGTCCGCCCCATGCGACCCTTGGAACGCATGCGTCCATCCATCTTTACTAGAGATGCGGCCGTGGAGCGCAACCCGGAAGTGCCCGGCTCCCCGCGGCTGCGCGGATCAGGCTGTCCCATTACACTACCCCCCCCCTGAGGAGTGACCCCTGGGCACTCAATTTTCGGTTTGTGGGGGAACCTGGTGTGAAACTCCCGGACCAAGTCCCGAGCATGTACCTGCCGAGCCGGAATCCACCGTCGCTCCTCTGGCCCGTATCCCTTCCATTCAATTAAATATTGCAATGAGTTCCTAACCTTTCTTGAATCCAAAACTCTCTCCACCTCAAACTCAGTCTCTCCCTGTACAGTTACAGGAGGTGGGGGGGTGGCGGAGGTTCGGAAATCTTTCGCAGACTTAAGCAATGACACATGGAACGAATTTCCCACTTTCAATGAATCAGGTAACTTGACTCTGTAAGCGACGTTGTTAATCCGCTTTAAAATAGGAAATGGCCCAATGTACCGTGGCCCCAACTTAGGTGTCGGTTGTTTCAATGGGATGTTCTTTGTTGACACCCACACCAGATCCCCTGGACCGAACATTGGTTCCTGAGACCTAAACCTGTCCGAGAAGTGTTTCTGCTTCTTGGTGGCCCTTCCCAAGTTCTCCCGAACTTTGTCCCATACCTCCGCCATGTGAGTCACCCAGTCCTCTATTATAGGAGAGTCGGAAGGTGGTCCCGACAAGGGAGAGAATTTTGGATTCATACCCATGACCACCTGGAATGGCGACATGCCCGTAGATGAACTCACCGCGTTGTTTATGGCGAATTCTGCAAATGGTAAGTAAGACGCCCATTCCCCTTGATTCCCGGCCACATAACACCGTAGGTACTGTTCCAAATTCTGGTTTATTCTCTCAGTCTGGCCATTCGTCTCGGGGTGGAATCCAGAGGAAAATGACAGTGTGATACCCAAGCGAGCACAAAACGAACGCCAGAACTGAGAGACAAACTGGACACCTCGATCTGAAACAATTCTCTCCGGAGCCCCATGGAGACGAAAAATGTTAGTAATAAACAGATCAGCCAGTTCTTTAGCAGAGGGTAATTTATTCAAGGGAATGAAGTGGGACATCTTACTAAAGCGGTCAACCACGACCCAGATGACCGTGAACCCTTTGGAGACAGGTAAATCCACCACAAAATCCATGGATATGTCCGTCCAGGGCCGGGAAGGGGTTGGGAGGGGTTGGAGATTACCGCTTGGGGCCGTGCGGGGCACTTTACTGCGGGCACAAACGGGACAAGAACCAACATAGGCCTTCACATCTCGTGATAGGGAGGGCCACCACACCCAGCGGGTTAGGAGTTCATGGGTCTTTGTTTTTCCTGGATGACCCACAGTTTTATTGTCGTGAAACTGCTGGAGCACCTTGAATCTCCACTGTGGCGGCACGTAAAGGCAATCCGCAGGCTTCCCCGGAGGAGCATCACCTTGAAGAGAAGACAGAAGACACATGAGATCTTCCTCAAGCAGGGGGTTAGTAGCAGCAGCTGAAATACAATGTGCAGGTACTATAGATTCGGGGACCTGATTCTCAGGGGCTTCCGGGCTGAAGCATCGTGACAAGGCATCCGCCTTCACGTTCTTCGAGCCTGGTTTGTAAGTGATGGTAAATCTGAATCTAGAAAAAAATAACGCCCACCGGGCCTGCCTTGGACTCAATCTTTTCGCCGACTCAATGTACTCCAGATTTTTGTGATCTGTGTACACCGTACCTGGGAATGCTGACCCCTCTAACCACTGCCTCCACTCCTCCAGAGCCCATTTTACTCCTAACAACTCTCGATTCCCGATGTCGTAGTTCCGCTCAGCGGAAGAGAATTTCCTCGAGAGGAAAGCACAGGGATGCAACTCCTCGGGCGCGCCTGCAAATTAAGAGAGGACCGCACCTACACCAATCTCGGAAGCGTCCACTTCAACAATAAAGGCCCGAGTAATGTCCGGGTGTACTAGGACAGGAGCTGAGCAAAACGCCTCCTTCAAGGTCTTGAAGGCAAGTTGGGCCTGAGGAGTCCATTGGGAGGGATCGGCCCCTTTCTTGGTCAAATCCGTTAGGGGTGCCACCTTGAGGGAGAACCCTCGAATAAACCTCCTATAAAAGTTGGTGAACCCCAGGAATCTCTGCAGGCCCTTCAAGGTGCTCGGTTGTGGCCAACTGAGGACCGCTGAGACCTTTGCCGGGTCCATCGTTAAGCCCGAGCTGGAGATAATATATCCCAGGAATGGTACTTGAGATACCTCAAAGGCACATTTCTCGAGCTTGGCGTACAACCGGTTCTCTCTCAGTTTCTGCAGGACGGCTCGAACATGATCCCGGTGTTCCGCGAGGGTTGGGGAGTAGATCAGGATGTCATCCAGGTAAACTATGACAAACCTCCCCAGGAAATCCCGAAAGACGTCGTTCACAAACTCCTGGAAGACTGCAGGAGCATTACAAAGGCCAAAGGGCATCACCAAATACTCGTAATGCCCATCATGAGTATTAAATGCAGTCTTCCATTCGTCGCCCTGGCGGATACGGATGAGGTTGTAGGCCCCCCTCAGATCCAACTTGGAGAACACCCGTGCCCCCGAGACTTGAGCGAACAGATCGTCTATTAGAGGCAGCGGGTACCGGTTTTTCACCGTTATCCGGTTCAGTCCCCTGTAATCAATGCAGGGTCGGAGACCCCCGTCCTTCTTTTCTACGAAAAAGAAGCCCGCCCTGGCCGGAGAAGTAGATGGCCGGAGGAACCCCTTTTCCAAATTCTCCTGGATGTATTCCCTCATGGCTACCCTTTCAGGACCAGTCAAGCTATACAGATGCCCCCGCGGAGGCATAGTTCCAGGGAGTAGATCGATCGGGCAGTCATACGGCCGATGCGGGGGTAACTCGTCTGCAGCCCGCAGAGAAAACACGTCCGCAAACTGTCTATAGGCTTCTGGCACCTGCTGCAGGTTCAGTTGTGTACTGAGCAGAGGCAGCGCCGTTAGACAGTCCTTGTGACAGGAGTCAGACCAGCTGACTAGTTGCCCCGATCGCCAATCCAACGTGGGATTGTGCTGTCTTAACCAGGGTAATCCTAGTACCAGTGGGGTAGAGGGCATCCTCAATAAGA
The DNA here is from genome assembly GCF_040937935.1 of Hyperolius riggenbachi. NCBI lineage: Eukaryota > Metazoa > Chordata > Amphibia > Anura > Hyperoliidae > Hyperolius > Hyperolius riggenbachi. Next base: position 293,812,597 of record NC_090649.1, read on the forward strand.
AGAAGGTGATCTTTTCCGCATGCAGAACCCCTATGTTCAAATGCAGCTCTGGGGTTACCGCTACCGGCGTCACCAGTTGCAGGGGGGAGTCATCGATGGCGGTAACCTGTATGGGTCTAGTCAAGGGCAAGGACGGGATATTCAACCTCCTGGCCAAGTCTACATCCAGGAAATTCCCTGCAGCCCCGCTATCCACAAATGCTTGCCCCGTGACCTCTTTGCCCTGCCAACCCAGAGAGAACGGTAGCAGAAACCGTGGTTCCTTTGGAGGAATTACCTGCCCGCCTAGATGAACTTCCTCAGATCCACCTAGGCTTTGAAGTTTCCCGACTTCCTCTCTGGACAGGTTCGGACCATGTGACCTGCTCCTCCGCAGTAAAGGCAAAGCCCCTGGGTCCGTCTCCGGGATCTTTCAGCAGAGGAGAGCTTGGAGGACCCGATCTGCATGGGTTCATGAACGTCTCCAGCCGGAGTCGCTGTTTCCACCAGTACAGGAACCGCAGCAGCAGCTCCGCTGCGTTCTAGCCGTCTTTGGCGTAGCCGCCGGTCCACCCTGATGGTGAGGGTAATGGCCTCATCCAGTGTTGCGGGAGGCGGGTAATTAATCAGATGGTCCTTCACGGTTTCCGTCAACCCATGAATGAACTGATCTAACAGAGCGGGGTCATTCCACTGGGAGACCACGGACCATCTCCTAAATTCTGAGGCATAGACCTCCGCAGTGTTTTTTCCCTGCCGGAGACCTCGGAGTTTGTGTGCCGCAGTGGTAGTGACATCTGGGTCAGAATAGAGGATGCTCATGGCCTGGAAGAACTCCTCTACCGAGGTGAGGGCAGGATGCCCCTGTGGGAGACTGAAAGCCCATGCCTGCGGATCCCCCTGGAGCAGGGAGATCACTAAAGCCACCCTTTGCCTCTCTGACCCTGTGGCCCTGGGCCTCACATAGAAGTACATGCGGCAAGAGTTCATGAAATTGTTAAAGGAGCCCCGGTCCCCAGAGAACTTTTCGGGAAGAGGAAGCTTGGGCTCCTGGGCTTGCTCCACTGGTGGATGCCCAACCGGTGCGGGAGCAGGCGGCTCGCCCCGCGGGGCGACAGGTGCAGTACCTTCCATGTCAATGGCCATATCAAGAGGAGTGGCTGCAGCTTGCGCTTGTATTGCGGCCTGTGCGGCTGCTTGGGCTTGCGCCTGGGCCTGGGCGGCAGCCTGCGCCTGAACTATCGGGGTAACCATGTCGGCAAGGCCCTTGATTGCTTCGGCCAACTGGTCTATCTGCCGTTGCATATCCTCCATGTTATAGATAAGTAATTTGGGCCGGTTATAATGTAACGGTCGGGTGTCGGAACGGTCACCGCTGACCAGAGTTCCCCCTAGGGGGCGTGAGGTTTGGACGGATAGTCTAATGCAAGCCGGGTCATACACAGGAGGTCAAGTTCAGGTTAAGGGATTAGGCAGATGGGTGGTCTAATGCAAGCCGGGTCATACACAGGAGGTCAAGTTCAGGTTAAGGGATTAGGCAGATGGGTGGTCTAATGCAAGCCGGGTCATACACAGGAGGTCAAGTTCAGGTTATCACAGTGGCTAACTAGCACTCTGGAGGCTGCAGAAGGCTAACAGCACAGTGACTAGCCAGGAGCACCTAAGATACAACTACAGACAGTGGCTAACTAGCACTCAGGGAGCTGCAGATGGATAACAGCACAGTGACTAGCCAGGAGCACTCAAGATACAAACTACTGCGGAACAATACAGAACAGGCCGAGACACAGCCTGTTTGCCAGAAACTCACGCTATAACCGGCGTGCAGCCGCGGACCGGAAGTCCCTATATACCCTCTGTCCGCGTCATTTCCGGGTCGCCTGCCGCTTGGACGCATAAACAGTACGCGTGTACGTACGCGTCTGACGTACGTCCGTACGCGTCCGCCCCATGTGACCCTTGGAACGCATGCGTCCATCCATCTTTACTAGAGATGCGGCCGTGGAGAGCAACCCGGAAGTGCCCGGCTCCCCGCGGCTGCGCGGATCAGGCTGTCCCATTACAGCAACTGATTGTTTTCGTTGCCAACTATGGATACTTGCAACATCTTACTACTGCTGCTAGCACTACCAATAAGTCCACCCTCCTAAAAAATTGTAAAACATTCTAATGTTACAAAGAATATAAATAATTCTGTGAACTAAAGCTTCCGAAACTGAAAAATGTAAAAAGGATTTGTAACGTAAAATTGCTTATTGTTTACAATATTCACTTATAGATTATTTAGTCATTGTTAGCTCATTGTAAAATCTTTCCTCTCCCTGATCTACCTTTGTAAATGTATCACTGGTGGTGACATCTTTAGTCTTGCCAGGTGATCTGTACGGAATGTATTTTACTGAGAGTTCAATGCACAGATGGACCTCCCTATTGCTTACTTGGCAGTTGGAAAAAAGCTGTTATTTCCCACAATGCAACGAGGTTCACAGACAGCAAACTGTCAGGACCATGGTCATGACATCACACTGTGGGAGGGGTTCCACCACAATATCAGCCATGCAGACCACCTTGATGATCTATTCAAGAAATGGTAAAGATTTCTCACAGGAAAGAGGTTATCAGCTACTGATTGAGATGAGTTTAATACTGGGTTAAAGTTCCTCTTTAAGACAAACGAAACTATTTGCTGAAAAATTGACAAAAAAAGTGATGAAGATTTTTTTCTCTACACACCCAACCAGTTTTTCTGCATTTTTCTTAGCACTCCATTCACGTATGTACATCTTTTTCCTCCATATTTTCACTTGCAACTTTTCACTTGAGTACCAAAGCACAAATATATTCTGCTTCAACTCTCTACATGTAATGCCCAAAGAAATGTCAAACCAAAAGAAAGAAATGGCTTACTGATGTTACATTGCAAAAGCATAATACTTTTCCTCCATATCTGCAAAATTTTACACAGACTCCAAGTAAACAAAATAGTCATATTCCTTTTCCGAAGCACTTTTACTTTTCTTTTTATTTATTTGAACTTATTTTAGACAAATGTACTGCTTTAAATGCAGCCAAGGTATTTCAGAACTCATAGGGATTTAGATTTACTGCTTCCCACCAAAAATCTTAGCAACCCTAAAAAAACACACATTTTAGTGCCTTTTTATGATTTGTCACGGCCAAACTGTTGCAGAATGATTTTAGTTAAAAAAAAAAAAGGTGAACTCCAAACTTTTTCTGTAAGATCTACAGAAGTACTTTTATTTTGTCTGGAATCCCCTGCCACAACACATCAGTCACTCTCCAACCTTTGATATCTTTAAGCGTGCCCTCAAAACTCACTTTCTCCGTCAAGCATACGCTCTACCTTACAGCGAATCTAAAATGAAAAACTAACTATAACAAGTAACTTGTCTATATATCTTATCTAAAGTTTAGATATTTTACACAGCATATCTAGCTGCAAACAGCTTCAAAAGTTTATGATTATTTATTCCTGTGATACAATGAGGGCAGCCATGTTCTGTTTGTCACATTGTCACAGGCTGAGGGGTGGAGATGCTATCAGCTTGCCTGTGTGTAAATTCAGTCCCCTCTCCTCCCCTCTGCATCTGAAATCAATGGCTAGTAACCTCCTCCTCCTGCCCAGACTGAGCTCCCATAAGCCTTTGCTACAGTGTCAAGGCACTGTGAAAAGCTGTGGGCGAGGCTTGTTTAGTTTATAGGGAATTAGAGTATTAAAACAAAACAAAAAAGTATTTGGCTTGAGGAATGCCCTATAAACTATATGTAAGGAACACAATTATGCAATGAGTAAAAGTTTATCTCGGATCCACTTTAAGCCATGTCCCCTTTGACCTCTGGTCAACTTTTACTCCTACTAGAATTTGGGCCAATGGACCTCCGATTTTCGGTTCATGAACCGGGTTCGCGAACTTCCGCGGAAGGTTTGGTTCGCGGAAAAGTTCGCGAACCGCAATAGACTTCAATGGGGAGGCGAACTTTGAAAAATAGAAAAAATTATGCTGGCCACAAAAGTGATGGAAAAGATGTTTCAAGGGGTTTAACACCTGGACGGGGGCATGGCGGAGTGGGATACATGCCAAAAGTACCGGGGAAAAATCTGGATGTGACGCAAAGCAGCATTTTAAGGGCAGAAATCACATTGAATGCTAAATTGCAGGCCTAACGTGCTTTAAAACATCTTGCATGTGTATACATCAATCAGGGAGTGTAATTAGAGTACTGCTTCACACTGACACACCAAACTCACTGTGTAACGCACCGCAAACAGCTCTTTGTGTAGTGACGGCCATGCTGGACTACTGCGCAACATGGCGAGATTGCTCTTCCTCACTCAGTGATGTCAGGTAATGTGTGACTTCCTTCTCAACTTTCCATGGCATTGTTAAAAAGCTTACGTTTTGTTTTTAAATTACATTTTCTACTTGCTGTCTACTTGTTCAGTACCGCAACAATGAGAATCCTGTGGAGGCGGGCAAGTCTGCTATTGTGACCCTGGGTAATGGCCGGGGAATGAGGGGTTTGAATCCGGTGTGGAGCCTGAGCAACGGCTACCACTACACATCCAAGGAGGGCAGCGGGCAGGCATGCACGCCCGCCCGCCCCGAGGTAGTGACCAAAAATAACAATACAGGAGGCGGACTTTCGAGGCCCTGCTGTGTATTTGAAATGAATGTACTTTAAATACTTGAACGAGAACCAGTTATGGCGGGCAAAGATGACACCACATTCCTTTCACGAGAATCATATGGAGGCGGGCAAGTCTGCCATTTGTGACCCCGGGTAATGGCCGGGGAATGAGGGATGGAATCCGGTGTGGAGCCTGAGCAACGGCTACCACTACACATCCAAGGAGGGCAGCAGGCAGGCATGCACGCCCGCCCCGAGGTAGTGACCAAAAATAACAATACAGGAGGCGGACTTTCGAGGCCCTGCTGTGTATTTGAAATGAATTAACTTTAAATCCTTTAACGGGAATCCGTTATGGAGGGCAAGTCTGCCATTGTCACCGTGGGGAATGAAGGTTGGATTCCGGCCCGTGCTGTAGCTGCCCTGACCGTGCTTTGCAGACCAGGCATCTGTGGTCAGATGGACCCTTGAGCCAGGGGAAGACAAACCAAGTCGAAAGCATTTGCCAAGAATGTTTTACGGAGGGCAAGTTTTGTTGGCATTTTTGTAAATTGTTTGAAAATGTAGATGGTTGTATTTTTAAATAGTTTGAAAGTTTAGATGGTTGTATTTTTAAATTGTTTGAAAGTTTAGATGGTTGTATTTTTAAATTGGTTGAAAGTTTAGATGGTTGTATTTTTAAATTGTTTAAGTGTAGCCATTCTTCCTCCCCCCAGCCACGAACAATACCATGGGAACGTGGAGCAACAGAAGCCCCCTGTGACGGCTGCCGCGGTTGTTCTCCGCGGCTTGTCTTTTGAGGGGTGCTGCTTTTCCTCAGGTGTTCTTGCCATAGCTGTTTGCGCCTTCTCTCCAGGTGCCTTCGTAAAGCACTTGTCCCTACGTGACAGTTGGCCTTTCCACGGCTCAATTTTTGCTGGCAGAGACACTAGATGGCTTTGCTCCGATCTGAGACACACACGTTAAAAAATTTCCAATCCGCTGAGCCCCCCTGGGGTGATGGCACTACGGTGGCATCAGCAGCTGACGTTGAAGGGCATGTTGGCTGTCTGGCCATAGCTGGCGATACATGGCGCCGGACACTGCCCCCAGCTGTTTCTAAGGACGAGCTCCCTCTGCTTCTATCATGGAGTCGTCTCCTCCTAGTCCTCTCTGACTCCTCCTCTGAACTGTCCCCCTGGTCATCTCCTCTACCGGGAACATATGTGGTATCCGTATAATCGTCATCATAATCCTCCTGGCCAGCTGCACTTTCCTCAGACACCTCCTCAACTGCACCAACTTCAGGTGTTTCATCAGCCCCCTCCATACACGTTACGTCCATACTTTCGCCACCTAACTCAGACGTAGGAGGTGGTGTACCTGCGCCTTCTTCTTGTTGTTGCAGTAGTGGCTGTGAATCGGTGATTTCACCACCACCACCACCACCAAATAACTCCTGCGAAGTGTCAAATGCAGCGGATGTGGTGCTTGTTGTAGCGCTGGTGGCTGCGGGAGATGAGGTGTTCTGTGTTAAATACTCAATCACCTCCTCACGATTTTGGGAAGTGATGGCACGTACCTTCTTCTGAGCGCTGTATTTTGGGGCAGGTCTGCACGAAATCACAGCAACACCACCTCGCACAGACCTGCCGGTGCCTGGTGGCCTTCCTCTTGGTCTGCCTCTACCTCTTCCTCTACCTGGTTTGTCCATTTTGTCCATCTCGGGGGGATGCTAGGTATATGCAGTGAGCTGGGTTCACTGAACAGTAAAGGTACTAGGATGCAGTGAGGTGGGTTCACTCAACACAACAGGTAGTAGGATGCAGTGAGCTGGGTTCACTGAACAGTAAAGGTACTAGGATGCGGTAAGGTGGATTCACTCAACACAACAGGTAGTAGGTATATGCAGTGAGCTGGGTTCACTCAACACTACAGGTAGTTATGTGCAGTGATGAGGTGGGTTAAGTAAACACAACAGGTAGTAGTAGGATGCAGTGAGCTGGGTTCACTCAACACAACAGGTAGTAGGTATATGCAGTGAGCTGGGTTCACTCAACACTACAGGTAGTTATGTGCAGTGATTAGGTGGGTTAAGTAAACACAACAGGTATTAGGTGTATGCAGTGAGCTGGGTTCACTCAACACAACAGGTAGTTATGTGCAGTGATGAGGTGGGTTAAGTAAACACAACAGGTAGTAGTAGGGTGCAGTGAGCTGGGTTCACTCAACACAACAGGTAGTAGTAGGTAAATGCAGTGAGCTGGGTTCACTCAACACTACAGGTAGTTATGTGCAGTGATGAGATGGGTTAAGTAAACACAACAGGTAGTAGTAGGATGCAGTGAGCTGGGTTCACTCAACACAACAGGTAGTAGGTATATGCAGTGAGCTGGGTTCACTCAACACTACAGGTAGTTATGTGCAGTGATGAGGTGGGTTAAGTAAACACAACAGGTAGTAGTAGGATGCAGTGAGCTGGGTTCACTCAACACAACAGGTATTCGGTGCATGCAGTGAGCTGGGTTCACTCAACACTACAGGTAGTTATGTGCAGTGATGAGGTGGGTTAAGTAAACACAACAGGTATTAGGTGTATGCAGTGAGCTGGGTTCACTCAACACTACAGGTAGTTATGTGCAGTGATGAGGTGGGTTAAGTAAACACAACAGGTAGTAGTAGGATGCAGTGAGCTGGGTTCACTCAACACTACAGGTAGTTATGTGCAGTGATGAGGTGGGTTAAGTAAACACAACAGGTACTGGGGTATATGCAGTACTGGGTAGTACAATGTGCAGCTCCCTGTCACACACACAGGCAGTCAGTCACTGAATGTGCTGGGCTGCTGGCAGTGGCACACACACACTATCAATTAGCAAGGCTGTGCATGCAACAAAAGTGTCAGTTTGACACACAGTAAAAAAAAAAAAAAAGTACAGGATGAGCTCTGACAAAAGCTAGGGTGCTATAAAGCAATAACAATCAGCCAAGGAGCAAACTAAGCAGCCAAGAACCTAACTAATCTGTCCCTAGAAGAACAAGTCTGCAGCAGCTGTCCCTTTCCTCTCACTAGCAGGCACACGAGTGAGGGTAATGGCCGCCGGAGCCTGCCTTATATAAGGGGGGGTGGGGCTCCAGGGCTTACTGTAGCCTGAATGGCTACAATGTGCCTGCTGACTGTGATGCAGAGGGTCAAAGTTGACCCTCATAGTGCATTATGGGGCGAATCGAACTTCCGTAAAAGTTCGCCTGGTACAGGCGAACGCGAACCACCAATGTTCGCCTGGAACCGTTCGCCGGCGAACCATTCGCTACACCTCTAGTGATGCACTGGATAATTGCATGCTGCATTATGCATGTTGTAGGGTCAGAGTTATGACACATACTTGCAGAGACCCTATGTAAGGCGTATGTGACAACGCAAAATAATGCATTGCTTTGCAAACTAAAACTACCTCCCTGGCGTTCAATTTTCCCAGGATTTCTGTGCAAAAAGTGATAAAATGTATTTTTAAAACTTTTTTTTTCCTGTAACTTGCCAAAATGTGTCAAGCAAGGGTCTAGTATACAGAGCAGGAGAGTATTGATGTGTATGAACGTTTATACTGTTCACAGCATGTTTTTTTGGATGGACATTTCTGTCCATACCGCTTGGGAGGTGAATTAATTGTAGGGATAGTGGTTCCTTATCATTATGTTTCAATACATATTTGTGTGTGAGTATGCAAAGGGTTAATTTACTTTAATGAGAACTATAGTCTCCAAGGGATATAAGAATACCGTATATTTTTTAAACCTCTCCTGAAGTGAGAGGCATACAGAGGCTGCCATATTTATTTCCTTTCAAAGAAAACCTACACTGAAAAACAATTCCCCTGGGGGGTACTCACCTCAGTAGGGGGAAGCCTCTGGACCCTATCGAGGCTTCCCCGTCCTCCTGTGTCCCATGGCGGTCTCGCTGCAGCCTCCGGAACGCACAGGCGACAAATCCGACAGCCTGTGCAATATTTACCTTTCCTGGCTCCAGCGGGGGCACTGTTGCGGCTCTTCTATATCACCCTCTATGCTGCTATAGCGTATATATATATATATATATATATATATATATATATACGCTATAGCAGCATAGAGGGTGATATAGCGGCTGGGAACGCGGAGAATCACTTGCGTTCCCAGCCTGTCGGCGGCTGTCGCCGAACCCGGAGCCACCGTCGGGGACAGGACGATCGGAGCGGGGCTGCGAGGGCACCATACAGCTTCAGGGGGCTGAGGGATGCCCCGGGTGAGTAAAAATCATTTTTTTTTCCACCTAAGTATTCCTTTAAAAAGAAATAAATATGGCAGCCTCCATATCCCTCTAGCCTCGGGTCCACTTTAACTTTGCCAGCCCAAAACAAGACAATTTTATTGCAAAATCACACGAGTATTCTGATGATTTACATTGCAAGCAATGCACAAGTGGGCTTATTTAAATCTGTAGGATGAACAACATAGTTTGCAACATTGACCCTATTGTAAATCGCTAATGATTCAAAATAGATTTAGGAAGGCTGAACTTCCTTTAGCCTCTGTTTAACGGAATGGCGTGAGTGTTGTGTATATATATTTATGTATGTATATTTACTGTGATTGTGTGTCTGAGAAACTTTCCACTGTCTCACAATAGTCATGAGCAGTTTTATTAACCTTTGTCTCATCATTTTACTACATAAATGACTTTACTACCCATTGTTATATAATGTTGTAGAGGGTGTTCTCTGAAATATCAGAAGTTACCGGTAACTGAATTATTTATATAAGTTTTGCTGTCAGAAGTGATGATATGCGAGAGATACATGCATATGTGATGCATCAGGGTCCTGCTGGAGCAGAAGCAGAGGACGCACGGGCCTTGGCATAGCAGCAGAGGACTGGGAAATCCAGGGTTAATGACATACAAACTGACAGTTGAACTGCAGAAACAAAGGGAAAAGGGATTCATTGACTAGGGCCCACTAATCCTTCCACCAATATCACATGACTAGAGATGGAGACAGTTGGCCTATGGGAGTAGTGTGGTGAAGCAGGAAGCGGCGGGCCCAGTCAACAACTCAGGACAGAATATCACTCCACGCACACAAAAAAAAGCACTATCAGACCAAAGAAAAATGACACTGAAGCCAGACAAGGAGACTTATGGGGGGGGGGGGGGGGCCTGTACACCATAACCGAACGAGAGTTGGGGCTATAGGTCTGTCCTTAAGTTTGATTTGTATGTAAGTCAGAACACTGCCTCCAGTGTCCCCCTCTGTCCCACTGTGCCTCCACTGTGCCCCTCTGTTTATGCAGTGTGCCCCCTCCTCCCCCCGTACATCCAGTTTTTCACCCTGTGCCTCCAGTGCTTAATAAAATACATATTATATATATATATATATTTGTGCTTGTTGCACACAACTGGCTAGTGTATTTGGTTAGAGAACTCTGCAATAAGCCTATTGAAAACAAAACCCTCAGTTTTCAGGAACGTTAATGCAATGTTTCATGTGAAATTCATATATTTTTTGGAATGAGTGGCTAGCCATCACAAGCACACATTAAAACATTTCTCCAGCAGGCCATAGCTTAGGTTTTTATCACCTATTCTATGCTCATTGTTTAAATTCTGAGTTTTTAAGACTCTGCATTCTACACTTCTATTACCCACAGGCCCTGATTGTAAAATATTACGTGTGTATTAGGAATCTTTTCCTACAAATATGGCTGAACTCGATAAACCAATGGTGACACTAACAATTGTTTATTTCCAAGTATTCTTAAGTTACTTCTTTATTACCTTTAATACTTCTGAAATCTTGTCTAGATTTCTTTCTTTTCTCCCTAATTTCCCTCCCTTCCTGTTCTCCCTCCCCCAGTTCTTTCTTTCCTTTTCCTCCTTGTTACCTACCTTCTTTTATATTAAGATGTAAATTGTTCTTAATGATTGCTTACATAACAGCAACCAGTTTATTCCTACTGTATGTATTCCGCAGTTAAATAGTCTGTTATTAGTCAACCGTTAAACTCTACCTTCCTTTTGTATTGTAACTGATTTGGAATACTAATAAAAACTAAAGTTACAAAAAAAACATTTCTCCAGCTATTGGTGATTTTCTAAAAACAGGTACTCAAGCAAATAACTGACAAACATTCTCCTATAAAAGCTGACCGGCAATAAACTTCCCTCTCCTTAAATTTCTCTTCTTTCCTCCGGCCAAAAGGTGATTATAAAGTGACTTCCTAACACAACTATTGTTCGGTCCTCCTTGTGCGTAAATAAACCTGGTGTCATATTAGAAAGATCTGCACAACCTACTTCACATAAACATTGCATGAGCATAATGATAAACATATACGGCACCATCATACTGGTGCACAACTGCCTGCAGAAAGGAAACAAATATGTTTCCCAAATGAAACCATCTATGTAATATTCCTGACGATAAACAGCAGTCAGTCTTTAAGATCTTTGAAAGGTCATATTATATGTAGCTAAGTAGTCATTATCAGGCTGAACAGACTGCAGAAATATTTTGTTGATTTGGAGGAAACTAATATCGAGGCTAACACAAGCTTTATTGTTGGAAGTAGAAACCGAAGCTTTAATCTAGCGACCCAAGTGTTCAGATGGCTGCTTCCTGCCTCCCGAGGATTACTGTCCCCGGGGAGATGACAGGGAAGGAACAGGAAACCCAGATCACTTCTTGTTGCTTTGGTACATATTCATATTCATAATCGTTTTAATATAGATAGATGTAGCCTTAAGGGCAATGCTGGAAATCTCTTTAACCAATATAAACCCTGCATACTAGGATCCGTGATTGATGAATGTTATTACTGTCTAGTCACATTGTGGTAGATGTTTATTAAAAGTTAACTTAAAAAATTATAAAAATCCCGACTCCAGGCACAGATCTAAATACCCCATTTGACGGCTTAGTTAGCAGAGTGCCCAGATGCTTTCTTTGTGTCAAATAAGGCCTCTGCAGCTAACAATTTTTATTATGTGACCTAAGGCAGTTAAGATGAAAGGGTTAACGAGGGTTAAGTATGGGACCACGTTGGAGCCATAGAGATGGGGAATCCGGAAAAGAAAGGAAGATTGTTGTTAGAGCATAAACTGGTAAATTATCTCTCTGCAAACTTTGCTGCACCTGCCACTCTGCATGAGGGGCTAATCTGGCTACGTAATAGTGGGGGCAGTGGTGTAGCTAGAGATTATGGTGCTCCATAGCAAAACTTTCATGGGGCCATCAGAAGGAGACACTCTCGAGCAGTGCCACCTGCCCCTACCCTATGGATAAGAGATACTTGAGAAATGTACATTCTCATGCAATCTACACTGCATATAGTCCATGGACAAAGTCAGAGAGTGGAGGAGAGTGGGGGCACCTCTGACTACCTAATACAAAGGAGCACATCTGACTACCTAATACTCTTTGGGGGCGCCTTTTGCTGCCTAATGCTATTTTGAGGGCACTTCTGGCTCTGTAATACATGGGGCACCTCTAGCTACTTAACACTGAGGGGCACATTGGACTTTACATCCTATTGAGGCTTTCCTCTGGGTTCTACGGTCCTAACTTGCCAAGCCTGGCCCCCTGGAAGGATGCCGACAATGTATAATTGCCAATCTTATTGGGTTGTGCTCCTCTTCTGGCATCAGTGCAGCCGTGCAGTAGCCATGCGAGAACGGCCGCGCATGCGCCATGAGCCCAGAGCCGCTTGTGCACGAGTGGCTCCGTGCTGCTGCGCATGCACAGCTGTGCCTGTGTGGCCACTGCACAGCCGTGCTCATCACAGAAGATAAGTGCGGCCCCGGCGTGGAGGGGATCTGCGCTCGGGAGTGGGAGATCACATTGAGGGAAGCCTCAACAGGATCCTGAGGCTTCTCTCTCTTTAGCTAAGTATCTTTTTCTAAACCCAAGTTTCGGCTTGGGTCTCTTTAACCTCCCTGGTGGTAAGCCCGTGCTGAGCACGGGCTATGCCGCCGGGAGGCACCGCTCAGGCCCCGCTGGGCCGATTTGCATAATTTTTTTTTTTGCTGCACGCAGCTAGCACTTTGCTAGCTGCGTGCAGTGTCTGATCGCCGCCGCTACCCGCCGATCCGCCGCTATACGCGTCGCCGCAGCTGCCCCCCCTCCCAGACCCCGTGCGCTGCCTGGCCAATCAGTGCCAGGCAGCGCCGTGGGGTGGATCGGAGTCCCCTTTGACGTCACGACGTCGATGACGTCGGTGACGTCATCCCGCCCCGTCGCCATGGCAATGGGGGAAGCCCTCCAAGAGATCCCGTTCTTTAAACGGGATCTCTTGATCTCCGATCGCCGGCGGGCTGGAGACTAATGACTACTTCATTTTTTTAGTGGAGGCATTTAGCTAGTTAACTCTCTTATCTGCAGCCACATGGTTACTTAATTCTATTATCTGGAGGCACACATTTATTTAGCTGTTGTATCTGGAGGCATGTAACCAGGCCCAGATTTACATCACAGGAGCCTACAGGCATAGATGTCCTGGCATCCTAGGCTTTGCCCTCCATGAACCTACAACCCCCCCACCAAACCACTCCGCAAGTGTGCTGCCTGACTCAGCTGTCACTTCTCCCTTACTTACTGTAATGGATTGCGGAGATGCCCCCGCGCGGTCTGACAGCGGGGCGGCTGTCTCCGCGTTCAGACCGGCGGTTTCCGCACAGCAGCATGCGTCTGGTTTGCCTGGGCCGTCTAGTGCACACAGATGGAGAGCTACGCGCGCGCGCGCGCTAGAAGGCAGGCCCTTTATGCCAGTAGGAGAGGCAGCGCAGTTACTGATTGGCTGAGTGGCGCAGGGCGGCGCTGAGGAGCACTGCAGTATATATAGATCTTGCTGGTCAGTCTCTGGTTGTCTGCCGTTGCGAATACTTACGTGTGAGCACTCAGACCTCAGTCAGATCCCACAGTGTGTTAGAACCAGGTGGACCTGGGAATTCACACTCACACCCAAGCTTAGGATCACTGTGTCATTGCTGTGTTATATTTTAGACCAGTTTTGGGGTGTTGAGACCAAGGACCTCACACCCAAGCTTAGGATTACTGTGTCATTGCTGAGTTATACTCTAGACTAGTTCCTGGGTGTCGAGACCAAGGACCTCACACTTCAGACTAGGACTGTGCTTTATATCTGTTATGACTATTTGCTCTGTCGACCTCTCTCTTGCTTTCTGATTCGGTACCTGTGCATATCTGCCTACCTGTTGCCAAACCCTGTCTGTACCCGGTTACCGAATCAGCCTTCTGTCTCTGTACCTTATCTGCTCGTGTGTTGCCGACCTGGCCTGCCCAACCCTCCAGGCTGTCACTCATCCCTTGAGTGCTCAGTCTATCTGTACTAGCTGTGACACTATTCCACCAAGTGTCAGTTAGCTATCAGGACTCCTGCCCCTCAGAGAGTCCGGCCTGCTAAGCAGCCAGTGGCCTCTACTCCTCTGGAGTCCCCTGGCTGCAGTACAGTCTATTATCTGATCACCAAGTATCACTGGTTGCCAGGTTCTCTCTATCCCCTCTCTCAAGGAGATAGTCCCTGGACAGCCGAGGGCCACCTGCCCCTTAGGTGGTTCCTGGCCGAGCTGCCTGTGTCTCCCGCCTCACGGGAGATAGCCTACAGTTACACCAAACACTTACACTTCATTAGGTGTCCAGAGGTTAGTCATACTTGTATTATTGGTGATTCTGAAGATCATCCATAATCAAGTATACATCTGTATTGTTGATGATTCCGCAGATCATCAATAATCAGATTCTCTCTGTGTGCTGACACCGATCGGTACAGAACGGCAGACCTGAAAAACAAAATGGACGCACTCAACAGCCGTCTTGATGGACTAACCACCTCGGTGGAGAATTTCATCAGATTGTTGGACAGTTATCAGACCCAGATTAGTGCTTTGTCTGGGTCCATACAGGTCCTTCAAACGGCTGTGAATGCAGTGCGATCTCCTCTAGTTACAGACTTGCGTATGTCTGTACCCGAATGGTTTTCTGGTCATAGATCTGACTTTCAGAACTTTAGAAATCGAGTAATGTCATATTTTGAGTTAAGACCCAATTTATCAGGAACTGAGGCACAGAGAATTACGTTTATTAAGACCCTTTTGTCAGGGGATTCTCAAACATGGGCATATAGCCTTCAGGCAGGGCATGAGGCTTTGACATCAGTTGAGGAGTTTTCTAAGGCCATGGCCATAATTTACGATGATCCGGACATTGCTTCTACTGCTGAGCGGAAGTTTAAGACTTTGCGTCAGGGTAAGGATCCGGTAGAAGTCTACGCAGCTGAGTTCAGGAAGTGGGCTGTGTCAGCTAGGTGGAGGACATTTGCGTTGCTAGACTGTTTCCTATCAGGGCTATCAGACGCAGTCTCTGATTTGATGTTGGGGCACCCTGAACCGAAATCTATTGATGAGGCAATCTCTTTAGCAGTACGGGTTGATCGCCGTTTACGCTATCAGAAACAAACCCGGGGTTAGAACACTGTAAGATATGTCTCCTACGCCTCTCCTCCACCCGTTTCACCTCCGCCAGAGCCAATGCAAATTGGACAGTCAAAATGGACACGGGTGGAAAAGAATCGCAGGAAAACAGAACAGCTCTGTTTGTACTGTGCAGAGGAGGGTCATAAGGTACAGAATTGTCCTAAAAAGTCGGGAAACGCTGCCGCCTAGGTGTAGTCAGAGGTAATACCCTAGGCGCGCCGTTATTACCTCTAAACAATAATCGTCTGCTCCTTCCCTGTTCTGTCACATGGGAGGGTCAGACTGTTACCACTGAAGCTTTTATAGACTCTGGTTCAGTGGCTAACTTTATAGATTACGAGTTTGCAAAGAATTTGAGGGTTCCCACACTTCCGTTAGACCAACAGGTTTTGGTCACTGCGGTAGATGACTCTCCTCTGCAAAGTTGACATCCCCTATCTCGGACCCCGGAGTTGATGTTCAGTGTTGGGGTGCTACATAAAGAGAGTCTACAGTTTCTGGTCCTGCGTATGGCAACCTCCACCATTATTCTTGGCATGCCATGGTTACAACTTCACTCCCCTGAGATTGATTGGGCTTCAGGTCAGCTAACGAGCTGGTCTACCCATTGTCATCATCACTGTTTAGCGAAAGTAACCGTGGGTAACACCAAGATTCAGGTTAAAGGTGTGCCAACTCAATACGCAGAATTTGCTGACGTATTCTGTCCCAAATCAGCAGAAAAACTTCCCCCCCCACCGTACCTTCGACTGTCCCATCAATTTAAGATCTGGTTGTATGCCCCCTAGGGGTCACCTCTATAATCTATCTGGGCCTGAGAAACTGGCAATGCAGGAATACATCAAAGAAAACTTAGCCAAGGGTTTCATCCGTCCCTCTCGTTCACCAGCAGGGGCAGGATTCTTTTTTGTAAAAAAAAAAAAATGGAGGCCTTCGTCCCTGCATTGATTATCGAGGCTTAAACAAGATTACAGTGAAAAATCGTTACCCTTTGCCCTTGATTGACGATTTGTTCACTCAGGTTACAACGCTAAGATTTTCTCTAAACTAGATTTGAGAGGCGCATACAACCTAGTTCGAATTAGGGATGGTGACGAATGGAAGACGGCCTTTAACACACCCGATGGGCACTACGAGTACCTGGTGATGCCCGTCAACCAGGAGTTGATTAATGAGTTATTCAGGGAGGTGTTGGGGAAGTTCATCTTAGTATATCTGGACGATATACTGATCTTCTCGTCCAATTTCTTGGAACATCGTAAACATGTTAAATTCGTCCTAGGGAAGTTAAGACAGAATCTGCTTTACGCTAAATTAGAGAAATGTCTTTTCGAAGTAACCTCTGTTGCCTTCTTGGGGTACATTATCTCTACGTCTGGCCTCTCCATGGATCCTGGGAAGGTCTCTGCTGTTTTGGAGTGGCCTCAGCCTGTGGGACTGAAGACGCTCCAAAGATTTTTGGGCTTTGCCAACTACTACAGGAGGTTTATAAAGGGGTACTCTTCAGTGGTCTCGCCTCTCACCAGTCTCACCAAGAAGGAGGCTGATACTTACCACTGGTCAGCAGAGGCACATTCTGCCTTCTCTACACTGAAAAAGCTGTTCTGTTCTGCACCCATATTAAGACATGTGGATGTCACCTTCCCCTTTATCGTGGAGGTTGATGCCTCAGAGGTGGGGTGGGGGCTGTATTGTCTCAGCGATCGGGTTTGCAGGGCAAACTCCACCCATGCGCCTACTTCTCTCGTAGGTTTTCACCCGCAGAGAAAAACTACGATATAGGCAACCGGGAGCTTTTAGCTATCAAGTTAGCTTTTGAAGAATGGCGACATTCAGTGCAGTTTCTAGGCTAAAATGCACCCAGGGCGAGTGTGTAAAAATTGCGCCCCCCCCCCCCCCAGCAAGGTATGGGTGCCCGCAGTATAGGTTAGCCAGGTCTAGTTGCACTTAGTATAGGTTCCCCCAGTATAGGTAGCTGAGAATAGGTACCCCAGTATAGGTAGCCAGGCATAGGTGAGCCAGTATAGTTGCCCCCGCTATAGGTTAGCCAGGTAGGTGCCTCCAGTATAGGTAGCCAGTATAGTTGCCCCCAGTATAGGTTAGATAGGCAGGCGCCCCCGGTATAAGTTAGATAGGTAGGTGCCCCAGTACAGGTTAGCTAGGTGGGTGCCTCTAATATAGGTAGCCAGAATAGTTGCCTCCAGCATAGGTTAGATAGGTAGGTGCCCCCCAGTGTAGGTTAGATGGGTAGCTGCCCCCCAGTATAGGTTAGATTAGGTAGGTGCCCCCCAGTATAGGTTAGATTAGGTAGCTGCCCCCCAGTATAGGTTAGATTAGATAGCTGCCCCCCCCAGCGAAGGTTAGATTAAGTAGGTGCCCCCCAGTGTAGGTTAGATTAAGTAGCTGCCCCCCAGTGTAGGTTAGATTAGGTGGGTGCCCCCCAGTGTAGGTTAGATTAGGTAGGTGCCTCCCAGTGTAGGTTAGATAGGTAGGTGCCCCTCAGCGTAGGTTAGATTAGGTAGCTGCCCCCCAGTATAGGTTAGATTAGGTAGGTGCCCCCCAGTATAGGTTAGATTAGGTAGCTGCCCCCCAGCGTAGGTTAGATTAGGTAGGTGCCCCCCAGTATAGGTTACATTAGGTAGCTGCCCCCCAGCGTAGGTTAGATTAGGTAGGTGCCCCCCAGTGTAGGTTAGATTAGGTAGGTGCCCCCCAGGGTAGGTTAGATTAGGTAGCTGCCCCCCAGTGTAGGTTAGATTAGGTAGGTGCCCCCCAGTATAGGTTAGATAGGTAGGTGCCCCCCAGCGTAGGTTAGATTAGGTAGCTGCCCCCCAGTATAGGTTAGATTAGGTAGGTGCCCCCCAGGGTAGGTTAGATTAGGTAGGTGCCCCCCAGTGTAGGTTAGATAGGTAGCTGCCCTCCAGCGTAGGTTAGATAAGGTAGGTGCCCCCCAGGGTAGGTTAGATTAGGTAGCTGCCCCCCAGCGTAGGTTAGATTAGGTAGGTGCCCCCCAGTATAGGTTAGATAGGTAGGTGCCCCCCAGCGTAGGTTAGATTAGGTAGCTGCCCCCCAGTATAGGTTAGATTAGGTAGCTGCCCCCCAGGGTAGGTTAGATTAGGTAGGTGCCCCTCAGCATAGGTTAGATTAGGTAGGTGCCCCCCAGGGTAGGTTAGATAGGTAGCTGTCCCCCATAATGGAGGGGGGAGCCGGAGCCGCGGGGAGGGCAGCCCGACCTCTCCCTCCCTCTCCTGGGCCGCCCTCCGTGCTCCCCCCTCAGATGCAGAGCGCAGCAGCAGCCAGGGAGGGAGTGCTGTATACAACATACCTCCCTGCGTTCCAAGCGCTGCTCTCTTGCCGCCGGTCTCTTCCTCTCTGCCGCCTACACGCTGATACACACGCTGGTTCCGGCTAAACAGGAACCAGCGTGTGTATCAGCGTGTAGGCGGCAGAGAGGAAGAGACCGGCGGCGAGAGAGCAGCGCTTGGAACGCAGGGAGGTATGTTGTATACATCGCTCCCTCCCTGGCTGCTGCTGCGCTCTGCATCTGAGGGGGAGCACGGAGGGCGGCCCAGGAGAGGGAGGGAGAGGTCAGGCTGCCCTCCCCGCGGCTCCGGCTCCCCCCTCCATTTCAGCGCCCACCTCCCAACAGCGCCCCGGGCGGCGGCACTAAAAACGGGCCTGGCGACATTGGCTAGAAGGTGCAGAACATATTATCACAGTTTATACAGATCATAAAAATCTGGAGTACATAGAGGGCGCCAAGAGACTTAGCCCTCGTCAGGCCCGGTGGTCTTTGTTCTTTTCAAGATTCAGATTTGTAATTATGTATACCCCTGGTAGTAAAAACATCAAGGCAGACGCCTTGTCCAGGTGTTTCGAGCCCCAGACAGTACAGCCCTCAGCCCCTGAGACCATTCTACCTCAGAGAGTCGTTTTGGCAGCCACTGAGACCTGAAAGAATTGGACAGTCACTCTGAGTCCTTACCAACAGGATGTTCCAGAGGGGAAGCCTGATGGGGTTATGTTTGTACCACTGCCTTTTCGTCTGCAACTCCTACATCTGTTTAATTCCCACAAAAATGCTGGTCATCCCGGGGCCACCAGAACTCAGGATTTACTGGCCAGATGTGCTTGGTGGCCTACGTTGGCAACAGATTGTAAGGAGTTTGTAAGAGAGTGTGCAGTGTGTGCTAGGAGTAAACCTTCTCGCCAGGCTCCTGTTGGTACTTTACAATCCTTACCAGTGCCAAGTGAACCATGGACTCATTTGTCCATGGATTTTGTAGGAGCACTCCCCAGGTCTGAGAGCAAGACGGTCATTTGGGTGGTAGTAGACAGATTCAGTAAGATGGCTCATTTTGTTCCATTGAAAGGACTCCCCTCGGCCCCGGAATTGGCTGATCTCTTCATCCAGCACGTTTTCCGGCTGCATGGCATTCCGGAGAATGTAGTGTCAGATCGGGGAGTCCAATTTGTATCTAAGTTTTGGAAAGCTTTTTGCCATCAGCTGGATATGGACCTTGCATTCTCATCAGGCTACCACCCACAGACCAATGGCCAGACCGAGAGAGTTAACCAGTCCCTAGAACAATTTCTCAGATGTTATGTTGCAGATGCTCAGTCCGATTAGGTAAAATTTTTGCCGTTTGCGGAATTTGCGCACAACAACCTGAAAAGTTCCTCCTCAGGATTTTCCCCATTCCAGGTAGTGTCAGGAAGATCACCCAAGTTTGCCCCGTTGCCTGTGGCGTCTACACCATTCCCAGCCTTGGAGGATTGGCAGAGGGCTTTAAAGGAGATTTGGGGAATGGTTAAGAGGAACTTGGGGAAAGCTTTCCAGACCCAGAAAAACAGGCAGACAAAAGGCGGTCCGTAGAGTGGAAGTTTTCTCCGGGAGACTTGGTGTGGGTGTCCACTCAGCATTTGGCCCTGAAGCAACTGTCACCCAAACTGGGTCCTAGATTCATAGGACCATTCCCAGTGACCAGAAAAATTAATAATGTCACTTATGTGATTGATCTCCCAGCCAGCATGCGAGGTGTGAGATCATTCCATGTGTCTCTGTTGAAACCGGCAGTGCACGTGGATTCCTCTCCCCCCCCCCCTCCCCTGTGATGGTTGATGATCAACCTGAATATGAGATTGAAAAGATTCTGGACTCTCGATTAGTGCAGAATTCCGTGCAGTATCTGGTCCACTGGAAAGGATATGGTGTGGAGGAAAGAACTTGGGTGCCAGATTGTCGCATGCATGCGGAAGAATTAAAGAAAGAATTTCATGACTCACATCCTGGGAAGCCCGGTGGGAGGTGTCCGGAGTCCACTCCTCAGGGGGGGGGGGGGTACTGTAATGGATTGTGGAGATGCCGCCGCGCGGTCTGGCAGCGGGGCGGCTTTCTCCGCATTCAGACCGGCGGTTTCCGCACAGCAGCATGCGTCTGGTTTGCCTGGGTCTTCTAGTGCACACAGATGGAGAGCTACGCGTGCGCGCCCTAGAAGGCAGGCCCTTTATGCCAGTAGGAGAGGGATCAGCTGATCAGGTCGATCAGCTGATCCCAGCGCAGTTACTGATTGGCTGAGTGGCGCAGGGCGGCGCTGAGGAGCGCTGCAGTATATATAGATCTTGCTGGTCAGTCTCTGGTTGTCTGCCATTGCGAATACTTACGTGTGAGCACTCAAACCTCAGTCAGATCCCACAGTGTGTTAGAACCAGGTGGACCTGGGAATTCACACTTAGCCAGATTACGCTCTTGTTATACTTTAGACCAGTTCCGGGGTGTTGAGACCAAGGACCTCACACCCAAGCTTAGGATTACTGTGTCATTGCTGTGTTATACTTTAGACCAGTTTCGGGGTGTTGAGACCAAGGACCTCACACCTAAGCTTAGGATCACTGTGTCATTGCTGTGTTATACTTTAGACCAGTTCCGGGTGTTGAGACCAAGGACCTCACACCCAGGCTTAGGATTACTGTGGCATTGCTGAGTTATACTCTAGACTAGTTCCTGGGTGTCGAGACCAAGGACCTCACACCTCAGACTAGGACTGTGCTTTATATCTGTTATGACTATTTGCTCTGTCGACCTCTCTCTTGCTTTCTGATTCGGTACCTCTGCATATCTGCCTACCTGTTGCCAAACCCTGCCTGTACCCGGTTACCAAATCAGCCTTCTGTCTCTGTACCTTATCTGATCGTGTGTTGCCGACCTGGCCTGCCCGGCCCTCCAGGCTGTCACTCATCCCTTGAGTGCTCAGTCTATCTGTACTAGCTGTGACACTATTCCACCAAGTGTCAGTTAGCTATCAGGACTCCTGCCCCTCAGAGAGTCTGGCCTGCTAAGCAGCCAGTGGCCTCTACACCTCTGGAGTCACCTGGCTGCAGTACAGTCTATTATCTGATCACCAAGTATCACTGGTTGCCAGGTTCTCTCTATCCCCTCTCTCAAGAAGATAGTCCCTGCACAGCCGAGGGTGGTTCCTGGCCGAGCTGCCTGTGTCTCCCGCCTCACGGGAGATAGCCTACAGTTACACCAAACACTTACACTTCATTAGGTGTCCAGAGGTTAGTCATACTTGTATTATTGGTGATTCTGCAGATCATCCATAATCAAGTATACATCTGTATTGTTGATGACTCTGCAGATCATCAATAATCAGATTCTCTCTGTGTGCTGACACCGATCGTTACACTTCCCTTGTCCATCACAGGTAGCTCCAGGTGTCCCTTAAGTATTAGGTAGCCAGAGGTACCCTCAGTATTAAGTAGCTAGAGGTGCCCCTAACTGAAAGGAGATCTCGTCAGTGTAATGCCAAGAGCCAGTGAGTAACCTCTCATTTAGGCTCTGTTCATGGTATAGGGAAGGAGGAGGGGAGGCACTAGAGGAGGAGAGTGAGACGCTTTTCCATCATCAAGCGCCTGTAGGCACGTGCCTACAGTGCTTTATGTTAATTCAGCCCTGCATGTAACTACTTAGCTGTATCTGCAGGAACATACTTAGCTATAACTTAGCTGTATCAGGGTTCATTGAGTAAATACAATAATAATTTAAAAAATGTGTTATATGTTTGATGATCTCTTTGCCTATTACATTTTGTTTAAAGAGGAAAATAATAAATTTAACGTAATTAATAAAGTTGCTTGTTTTTTACTATATTAATTTACAGTGGCAACATCTTTAGTCCTGCCAGGTGATCTCTGTGGAATGTTCCTTTACTGAGAGTTCCATGCACAGAGGGAGATACTGCTTGCTTGGCTGTTGGAAACAGCCATTATTTACCACAATGCAACACGTTCCCAGACAGAACTGTTAGGATCATGGCGTTGACACATCATTGTGCGTGGGTGTCACCACAATATCAGCCATACAGACATCCCTGAGAATACATTCAAAAAAGGTAAAGATTTCATGTGGGAAAGGGGGTACTGAAAGAAGTTCAATCCTGGGTTAAAGTTCCTCTTTAATGGTCTGAAATTATTCAGTTTAAAACACTTGCAATACAAACTGAAATCTGAAGGAATGCTAATACTAAATCACACCACTGTATGTCTGGCAGCCCATTTAAATAACAACAAATATATTCATTTTGCAAAAGGTATGTTTTATATGGCAGTCACAACTGATGGAGAAGCCCAGTACTAAATCTCTGAACTTTGGTTTACAATCTACAAATACGATTTGTCTCAATGCTGTAAAAATACGGAGTACTTGGAATTAAGATTTTACAATGCTTCTGTAATTTGTTAGGTAGCTAAGACGTTTATTAACAAGGTATATGCTTGGCAGGAGTTCCTCCAAGCGGCAGCAACATAGAGCCATCACTAGATCGGGCCTTTCCAAATGACTTTTTACTTGAAATTTGGCAGAAAAGGTAAAAGAAATAATGGAAGGCAGAAGCCGTACTCTAAGAGCTGTAGGTGCTCACATAGCCAGGCCAGTTGTTGTGGATTTAGACAGTGTTTGGAAAAACACAGCCCTGCAATTTGGACTCACTGTCAGCACTCCGAGCTTAGAATTTTCATCAGCTGTAAATAGTTCCATGTGTACTATGTTTCCAAGTGTGCTGGGCACCCTTCATGGACTGTGACCAAACAGCAGGGGAGTTTATCTTTTTTTTTTCTTCAAATTGTGCTATATGGAAACGGAATGTAACAGCTTACTTGTTGCACAGCAGCCAAAGCTTGTTTCCATCAATTGCTATTTTATAGAATATTGCAGTTGCATGAATAGAAGCCTCAAATTTAGAAAATTAGAAGTAGAAGGTGCATATGTGGCTTTTGAAGGTTTGCTTTAAACCTCATAAACCTCATAAACACCAGTTATTATTATGTATTATTATTATTTAGTATTTATATAGTGCCGACATCTTCCGCAGCGCTGTACAGAATATATATAGTCTTGTCACTAACTGTCCCTCGAAGGAGCTCACATAGTCATATGCCTATATTGTGTAGTGTATGTACTGTAGTCTAGGGCCAATTTTAGGGGGAAGCCAATTAAAATCTGTATGTTTTTGGGGTGTGGGAGGAGACCGGAGTGCCCAGAGGAAACCCACACAGACAAGGGGAGAATATACAAACTCCTTGCAGATGATGACCCCGGCTGGGATTCGAACCAGGGACCCAGCGCTGCAAGGCAAGAGCGCTAACCACTATGCCACCGTGCTGGCTGCTCAGTTAGAGCACACTTATCTTGCAGTGCTAGAGTCCTATAGTGCGCTGTCATGATTTTCATTTATTATCCTAATAAGCTCTGTTACTCTTAGGATGTTCCCTCCCAAAGTGCATATACCGTATATACTTGCATATAAGCCAACCCGCGTATAAGACGACCCCTCAACTTTTACCTCTGAAACCAGGAAAAAATTATTGACCTGCAAATAAGCCCAGGGTGTGATATAGAGCTGTGACTAGGGTGACAGCTGTGGGTCCAGGGCTGTAGGCTGTGGGTTTAGGGCTGTGGGGTGATGACTGAGAGTTCAGGGATGTGGGCTGATGACTGAGGGTCCCCCATATAGAGCTGTAGGGTGATGGCCGAGGGTCAAAGGCTGTGGGCTGTAGGTCCAGGGATGTGGGCTGTGGGTCCAGGGATGTGGGTCCAGGGATGTAGGATATGGGTCCAGGGATGTGGGCTGTGGGTCCTGGAATGTAGGCTGTGGGTCCAGGGATGTGGGCTGTGAGTCCAGGGATGTGGGTCCAGGGATGTAGGATATGGATCCAGGGATGTGGGCTGTGGGTCCAGGGATGTAGGCTGTGGGTCCAGGAATGGATGTAGGCTGGGATGTGGGTCCAGAGATGTGGGTCCAGGGATGTAGGCTGTGGGTCCAGGGATGTGGGTCCAGGGATGTAGGCTGTGGGTCCAGGGATGTGGGTCCAGGCATGTGGGTCCAGGGATGTAGGCTGTGGGTCCAGGGATGTGGGACCAGGGGTCTGGGTCCAGGGATGTGGGCTGTGGGTCCAGGGATATGGGCTGATGGCTGAGTGTCCCCAGATATATAGCCCTGGCTGTGCCAACGCAAAGCGCCTGTGTCTGATTCCCTGCCTGCCTGTCTGTCATGTGCAGTGTTGTGAGGGTGTATTCAGTGATGGCTGTGTCCCGTGCCTCCTACCCTCCCACTCCAGAGCTGAGCGGAATGTATACCTGATGCATGTGTCCCTCTGCCGTGTGTCCTCCGGAACGGCTTGTGCTTCTTTTTTTCTGGTCTGCACCATGTTGGGATCCCTCTAGCCTCAGTCGCAGCTTCATCTCTATGACGTGGTGGTAGCAGTGCATGTGATGAGAGACGCCACTAGATAGCGTCATAGAAATGAAACTGCGGCTGGGAAGTAAAAAGCGGCATGGATCAGTGAGCAGAAGTACAATCCGTTCTTCTGATGCCTTGCGGACACTCGGCAGAGGGACACAGGCATCAGGTATGCATGCTGCTCATCTCTGGGGAGGAGGGCAGGGGGAGCGTGATGGCTAATGGCTCTGTCCCATAGCCATTAGCCATCACTACTACAGCACAACATTGCACATGACGGTCAGGCAGGGAATCGGGAACCTGCTACCACATATATTGTATCAGTGACATCTATTGCGGTAGTTTTTGCATAAAGGGGGGTTGCTACCATCTCGAGACTCGCATATAAGCCGAGTCCCAACTTTTGGGCTACTTTTTTGGTCCCAAAAATTCGGCATATAAGCGAGTATATACGGTACACACATTCTGCACATTATGATTTTATGGTCCTGGTGGTTTTTGTTGCACACATATTGGGCTTGATTCACTAAACCGTGATAACTCATATCACGGCCACGCCAAGGTTTATGGGTTTTTCGCATGCGGTTTTGCATGCAATTGCAAATTTTCACACGCAAACAAAAATTCACAATTGCATGTGAAAATGCGTAAATGCGCACAAAAAATGCTAGCGCGGTCATGATATGAGTTATCACGGTTTAGCGAATTAAGACCATACTGTGAACTATGTACCATGCATTATGTTTTTTTATGTGTTTATGTTCTTTTGATCTAGCTTTCCTATTGATATGGTATATATTTATATATATAATTTTGTTGGACTGTGACTTGTAGTCCAATATATTGAGCTCCTCACACTTGACTTTTTAGTCACTGTGATTGGCCTGATGAAGAGGGCTTGGACTCACGAAACGCCTTGCCTGTGCTAATAAATTTAATTGCTATATGAGATTGTTGTTTTTTGAGGTAAGCCTCCTCTTTTTTTTCACTTTTTATTTGTTTTTAACTCTCTAGCCTCTTTCTCACTAGTCAGGACCTAGTCGACTATAACATAACTTTCACTGATAAGGAATTACAGCCATAAAACTCTTGCCTGGAGAGAACAGCTTCTGAGTGCAATGGATAGAGAAAAAGGTCAATAGGTCATATACTTTAGCTCTGGGACATGGAAATTGTGTGAAAAACTGTATCATTCATACAGGACAATACAATGTTAAACCACTTTTTTAGCTTTTAAAGAAAAAGGACAACTGTAGCAAGAGGGCTATGGAGGCTGCCATATTTATTTCCTTTTAAACAATACCAGTTGCCTGGCATCCCTGTTGGTCTGTTTGGCTACATTAGTGTCTGAATAACACCAGAAACAAGCATGCAGCTAATCTTGTCAGATCTGACAATAATCTCAGAAACACCTGATCTACTGCATGCTTGTTCAGGGTATGGTATTAGAGGCAGAGGATTAATAGGATAGCCAGGCAACTAGTATTGCTTAAAAATAAATCAATATGGCAGCCTCCATAGCCCTCTTGCTAAGGTTGTCCTTTAAGTTGAAGTCAAATGATCTCATTTAAAGTCATTTAAACTCAATAAATAAAAGCATTCCCTAAGTTACTTAATTTGCTGCAATTCATTTTTTGTATGAACCTGTCTTGAAAAATCACTAAAATCTACCTCTCCTCTCTGTGAGGATACTTTTATGACACACATTTGTAGGGACAACATTTTTGTATGTATTTCCCATTCTATTTCTAATGGAGGTAGAACCCACCTATTCTATTGTCTCTGTTGGTTGTTGTTATATGGTCCAAAGAGCCATCTCACCACCACTTGTTGAATTAAGCCTCCCATAAATGCCACCTCTCCTCCCATACTGCTCTTGCACAACCAGTTTGAGACACAGCACTCCAACTCCAAGAGCAAAAGGTAAAAGTGCCCATTTGTTTTATGTGCCAGTGAAAACTGTGAGTACTTGATTTGAAAAAAATAAAAAAAAAGGTATTTTTCCTGGACCCTCTGGTGGATGCAGGAGGAGAAAGACTAACTTTATGTAAAGATCTTAAGAAGAGTTTTCAAAGTGCGGCACTTGCAGCTTGTGAAATAACATATACAAGCAAGAAGCAGCTATCAAAGCCAATACTAAATCGAAAAAATATAAGGATCCAAGAACATAGCGCAGAGTTACCCCCTGCTTAAAGTGAAAATCCTGGACACTGATGAGGTTAATCCATCTGTGTGAAGTTTTATTGCCAAGAATTGAAGCAATGTAAAGCCAGAAAAGAGAACTGTTACTGCCTTTACAGGATACCCAATGTTTAAGACTTAATGTTATTCCAACAAAATTTACAATGTATTAACGATGCTGTCCAATTGATTGCCATTATAAGCAATTTGCTGAGTAAGGTGCTGCACAAGCACTGGGAGAGACAAGATTACTGGACTTATGCTGCTCAAGAGCTCTCATGCTAACCACTCACACATTGATTTTTTTTAACGGAACCTGTGAAAACTTATATCTGTACCACACGGTATTATGATATACTATGCATTTATGATCCTTCTCTGTGCCTACACTTTATGCCTTCAGCCCCTCAAGATTATAATGGACCGCCCAGACCAACCCTTAGAAAATAACATGGCAAAAAGGATACATCTAAGCAGTCTTCAAGACCACAGAACACTGAGATTTATACATCCTCCAGGGCAGCCCATGTACATACACATGCAGGTATGTGAAGAGGGGCATTTTTAAATATTAAATAAAAGGGCCCATTTGGCCCTACAAAGAAAGCTCCGCCCCTAGGCCACAAGAAACTACACCCACCACACACGAGAAGCTCCGCTCACCTTGCAGGAATCTCCTCCCTCCTTGGGACACTTTGGAGTAAAGAGGCTCCAGACAGGAATCCTAGTGTGGCCATTCCATCAGCTTTGTGGGAGCAAGTAAGATGGAGTCTCCCTGACCGCTGCATCCACTGTTACCTCTCCCTCCCCCAGCACCCGCAGTGATCTCTCCCTCCACCTAGCAACCTCAACACCCACCCTGACCTCTCCTTCCTCCAGCACCCACAGTGACCTTTCCCTTTGCTCCAGCAGCTTCCCTCTGTCCCCAGCAGCTCCCACAGGGACCCCCCCCCTCCAACCAGCACCCACAGTGACCTCTCACAAC
Organism: Hyperolius riggenbachi; assembly: GCF_040937935.1. Taxonomy (NCBI): domain Eukaryota; kingdom Metazoa; phylum Chordata; class Amphibia; order Anura; family Hyperoliidae; genus Hyperolius; species Hyperolius riggenbachi. Next base: position 293,840,633 of record NC_090649.1, read on the forward strand.
ACCCAGCATCCATAGTGACTTCTCCCTTCTCCAGAAACAACACTGACCTCACCCTCCCCAGCACCCACAGTGACTTCTCTCTCCCCCAGAACCTACAGTGACCTCCTCTTCCTCCAGCATCCACACTAACCCTTCATTGTCTGCACCGGGTACCCAACCATGGTCTGTGCCCACTTGGCACCCAGTACCTAGCCATTATGTGCACTTAGTATCATTCTATAGTATGCACCCAGTACTCACCCGTGGTCTGAACCCATATAACACCGAGTACTCCCATAGCACACATCCAGACCCCATGAGTCACTCGTGTCCTGCCCATTGCACCTACATGTACCCAGTACGCACTCTTGGCCTGTACTCAGCATTCTTATGGCTTCTTGTATCAATTAGCACTCACATGGCAACCACTACTGTTTAGTACCATCTGCTACTCATTCAGCACTCAATACTGTTTAGCCCCCTCTACTTAGCATCACACAATCGACTTAGCATCCACTACAGCTTAGCACAAACTGGACCTTGGTACCCACTGCAGCTTAACAAAGACTGTACTTTGGCACCTAACCACCCACTACAACTTAGGAAAAACTACACATTTGCATTGCACCTGGGCACACACTGTACCTTGGTACTTTTTCATCTATTTATGTTTAGTAACCACTGCATATTTTTAACCACTTTTTCTTTGCCTGATAAGAAGCTTGGGTGCTGATCAAGAGTAACGACAGGTGAGCCTGTGCATAAATCAGGCCCCACTGTGCCCATTCTATTAGTGGGCACCTATCACTGCTGATTTGAGGGTGGTGGAGCAAGATGAATTGCTTGGAAGAAAACACAAAGTCTGCCTGATACTGCTATAAGGAAGGTGGTGGGGGGCAAACACTGCCTAATACTGCTTTCTGGAGAGGGGATATTACATACACAATTTGGCATGATTGATTGATTAGTTGAGGCCTCTTTTTCAAATTAGAGCACCACCCCCTTAAAGAGACACTGAAGCGAAAAAAAATATATGATATAATGAATTGGTTGTGTACTATGAATAATTACTAGAAGATTAGCAGCAAAGAAAATATTCTGATATTTTTATTTTCAAGTATATAGTGTTTTTTCTAACATTGCATTATTCTATAATATGTGCAGATTACACAACACTCAGCATTCAAAATGAGTCTTTCAGAGCAGTCTGTGAAGTAATGAACTCTCCTCCAGCAGAGGAAAAGTAAACAGTTCAAATACAGTTGAGATAATAAAAGTCAGATAACAGCCCTCTCTACGACTAAGTTAGTCGGAGAGCTTAATAGCTTTTTTTGCATAGAGATAACAACTGGAGTTTCTCAACTCTTCCTGTACTGGAAACAATTAGACTGATGTATCTGATCTTAAAGTTTTTTTTTTTAGCTGTGCTACACATACAAATCATAATATCATCAATTTTTTTTTCGCTTCAGTGTCTCTTTAAGGATCCTATGCACAGACTTATACACATGTTTTATGCTGAGTAACAGCCAAGGTCACTAGTTTGTTGTGCCACTTTAACCCTACCCTCTGCACCAATGTAAGAGCAGGGGAGTGATCACATGGGCGTTCAGAAGCATAACAGTTAGGTGTGAATAGACAGAATAAATCTGCATAAAATTGAGCACTAATAGTTTTACTCCAGCTCTAGGGTAAGTACGGAAAGCTATCAGTAATTAGAGAGAAAGTACCCTCACTGAGCTGCAACCAAAGATCACACTATAGGTGAAGTTGCAAAAGTACAAATTTTATTACTATTCCAAAACACGAACATACATAAAAACAATTTAAAAAGGTTCCTAAACGCTGATTATAATCAGACATCCTGTAAAATGACGCCTAATATATATCACTTGCAATACACATAATCAGATACTCAATGGTTTGCCATATAAATAACTGTGTTTAATACAAGGGGTGTGTACTTGCACACCATGAGAAAATCAATGCACTATGCCTGGGTAAAAAAACCTGTGAAGTGAAAAAACGCCCTTAGAAAATATGGTGCCGTAAAAATATCAGCCACTGGGAGGTGGTGTGCAAAAAATCCTGAAAAATGTGTACATATATGCATATACAGTGGGTTGCAAAAGTATTCAGCCCCCTTGAAGTTTTCCACATTTTGTCATATCACTGCCACAAACATGAATCAATTTTATTGGAATTCCACATGAAAGACCAACACAAAGTGTTGTACACGTGAGAAGTGGAACGAAAATCATACATGATTCCAAACATTTTTTACAAATAAATAACTGCAAAGTGGTGTGTGCATAATTATTCGGCCCCCTTTGATCTGAGTGCAGTCAGTTGCCTATAGACATTGCCTGATGAGTGCTAATGACTAAATAGAGTGCACCTGTGTGTGATCTAATGTCAGTACATATACAGCTGCTCTGTGATGGCCTCAGAGGTTGTCTAAGAGAATCTTGGGAGCAACAACACCGTGAAGTCCAAAGAACACACAAGACAGGTCAGGGATAAAGTTATTGAGAAATTTAAAGCAGGCTTAGGTTACAAAAAGATTTCCAAAGCCTTGAACATCCCACGGAGCACTGTTCAAGCGATCATTCAGAAATGGAAGGAGTATGGCACAACTGTAAACTTACCAAGATAAGGCCATCCACTTAAACTCACAGGCCGAACAAGGAGAGCGCTGATCAGAAATGCAGTCAAGAGGCGCATGGTAACTCTGGAGGAGCTGCAGAGATCTACAGCTCAGGTGGGAGACTCTGTCCATAGGACAACTATTAGTCATGCAGTGTACAAAGTTGGCCTTTATGGAGGAGTGGCAAGAAGAAAAGCATTATTAACAGAAAGCATAAGAAGTCCCGTTTGCAGTTTGCCACAAGCCATGTGGGGGACACAGCAACCATGTGGAAGAAGGTGCTCTGGTCAGAGGAGACCAAAATGGAACTTTTTGGCCAAAATGCAAAACGCTATGTGTGGCGGAAAACACACTGCACATCACTCTGAACACACCATCCCCACTGTCAAATATGGTGGTGGCAGCATCATGCTCGGGGGGTGCATCTCTTCAGCAGGGACAGGGAAGCTGGTCAGAGTTGATGGGAAGATGGATGGAGCCAAATACAGGACAAACTTGGAAGAAAACCTCTTGGAGACTGCAAAAGACTTGAGACTGGGGCAGAGGTTCACCTTCCAGCAGGACAACAACCCTAAAGATAAAGCCAGGGCAACAATGGAATGGTTTAAAACAAAACATATACATGTGTTAGAATGGCCCAGTCAAAGTCCAGATCTAAATCCAATTGAGAATCTGTGGCAAGATCTGAAAACTGCTGTTCACAAACGCTGTCCATCTAATCTGACTGAGCTGGAGCTGTTTTGCAAAGAAGAATGGGCAAGGATTTCAGTCTCTAGATGTGCAAAGCTGGTAGAGGCATACCCTAAAAGACTGGCAGCTGTAATTGCAGTAAAAGGTGGTTCTACAAAGTATTGACTCAGGGGGCCGAATAATTACGCACACCCACTTTGCAGTTATTTATTTGTAAAAAATGTTTGGAATTATGTATGATTTTCGATCCACTTCTCACATGTACAGCACTTTGTATTGGTCTTTCACGTGGAATTCCAATAAAATTGATGCACGTTTGTGGCAGTAATGTGACAAAATGTGGAAAACTTCAAGGGTGCTGGATACTTTTGCAACCCACTGTATATACATACAAACATACATACATGCATAAATATATATATATATATATATATATATCTCAAAAACCAATTAAAAATGTATAAGTTGTGCAAAAATAAGCATCATCCAGGCATAGGACATATATAGTGTAATAATTGCAATAATAACAAGAAAGTGGCTTATTAGTGAGAAAAGAAGGGTAACCAGGAGCGGGGAGCTGTGCCCTATGCGCTCGCAGACAGAGTCTGCTTCAATGGAGGCCTAAATCTTGCGATGCAAGACAAGTATGCCGTCTTTTAGCTTTGAGCAACTATCATTAGATTTAGGGCCCTTTTACACTTAATGCATTGGTATGCGCTAGTACACCTTTATACGCATTTTTTTCATAGCAGTTCATTGTGAAATAGCTTTCAGTTAAAACGGGTATAGTAATATAACATGGACATTACTTTGAAAAGCCATTTTCTTTAAGTTATAACTGAGAGCAACTGATTAAGTGTAAAAGGGTCCTTACCGTATTTTTCAGGCCATAAGACGCTCCGGACCATAAGACACACCTAGGTTTAGAGGGCAAAGACCAGGAAAAAATATATACAGTATACTAAACCTGGTGCATCCATGGTGCCGGGGCATCTTGTGGATTATCTTCTACATCCACTACATGGTACATACATAGACATGACTGGTAGGGAGTAGATTGTGAGTCCCTCAGAGGAACAGTTAAGTGACAAGACAATATGTACTCTGTACAGCGCTGCGGGAGATGTTGGCGCTATATAAATACTAATTAATTATAATAAGTGTGTTATTTTTATTTGCTCTCACACATTAATATTCCACTTGTCCATGCACCTCACATCCTCCCTCTTCCCCTCTCCATTAAACAGCGCACTTTCTTGGCTGTAAGTAGAATAGCATACAGTGCTAAACGGTACTTGCCACCGATGTACCAGTAAATCCAAATGATGTGGCTGTAAATCCAAATGATGCGGCTTTTAATTCAAATGATGGGTCTGTAAGTCTAAATGATTCAGCAGGAGTTGAGCCCTTGAAGTCCATAAAGCTCCCTTCCTCCATGTGAAAGCCACGGCTTGCATCAATCTCCAGATGCCGTGCCTACCACGGCTGCCTGCACTTCTGACTGGATCCGTTGGTCTTGGAGGTGGGACCATGGCACCGTCATTGGGCCAATCACTGCACTCGCTGCTACTGCTCACTGTTACTTCATATTATACAACTTTATTGGTTACTGTTATTTGGCCTAATCTACTGTAAGGAGCTTGCTCCCCGATCATGCTCATGGTGAATACCTTGCCAACCGGGAGCTGGCCTGAGCAGCCGGCTTCTGGGTCGGGCCGGCATGACGTTCCCAGGAGCTGTGCACATATCTCTGTGTGCATGGCTCAGAGTGGCTTTAGATGCAGCCACTTAGCTCTTCCCTCATTTTATGGTCTCAGATGGCACCACTAATGGACAAAAATGGGTACTGCAGGCACTTTGATTGCGATACAATTCAGCAGCCAATGAGATGCTGGGATTTGTGGTTCCATTTTGCTCTCTGCCTATTAAAGCCTGCTATTTTCATTGTGTCTCTGCCTGTGATATCGATAGCTGCCTTGTGCTACTGGATTACTGGATCACCTGTTGCTGACCTGGACTGTCTGACTTTCCAGTACCCAGCTAGTGTGGTTATGGTGGTACTCCTGTCTTCCCAGCCTCAGTGTCTATACTTTGCATGCTGAAGTCATCTGGGTAACCATAGTCGAGTAGGCATAACTCTGTCTCCCTTCACACGGGGGCTTGGCTATAGGTAAAGAGTGTGGTGTCAGATTGGGGCATAGGGACTGAAGGAAGGCAGGAGATTTACCAAGCCTCACTTCTACTTATTAAATGTATGCAGGACTCATGGTTTTAATTATTCACTATGGTAATTTAAATTAAGAAATGAATTTAAAACAAGTATTTATTAAAATGTGACCCTGAGCTATAAGGAATGGATTTTTTTTAAGCTGGCAGTAACATTTATATGACTTTTTATTGTGTATGAGCGCTGGCCTCCATGTTCTCCTTGGCTGACAGGTGCAGATGAAAGCTTGCCTCAGCCTATTTTATGCTGTTTTTGGCCAGGCAACTGATCCAGAATACTGACATTTTATGTGTCTGAGATCACTCCTATTTGGCACATAGATGGTTATCTTTTAATTCCTACTAGAGATGCATACATCATGCATAGAAATACCTTCATGTTTAAAAGGCTATGTAACCAGAGGCCAAAACGTGACTTATTTTTGTGCTTCAATTTTTTGATCATCAGAAATTTAGCCATCCAATTTGTAAGCAATACATTTGGTAATAGCAACGTTCTATGGGAGGCTGTCTGCATCGAATTCAGGGTTGGAATCCTGGCTAGGGTTAGTACCTATTCAGTAAGAAGTCATTGGGCAAGACTTCCTAACACTGCAGGGTAGCCCCTTGAGCGCACCTTTAGCGGCTGCAGCTCTTGAGCGTTTTGAGTCCAACAGGAGAAAAGTGCTATACAAATGTTAGGATGTATAAAATTTTGCTTAGCAGTCATCTTGTTCATGTCAGTTCAGATCCGCCTGGCTCATTCCACCCATTGAACGATTGCCTCAGTGCATAGCCATTTTAAAAACTTCCTCAGTTAATATTCTATTCAAAAATGTGATGTATTTAAGGCTTACCCAAGGTGACATATGACATAATGAGATGAACATAGTGACATATGGTACTAGTCCTACTAAGAAATTGTCTGAAGTCCCTTTCTAATACAGCATTTGTTATCTATGCAAATGAGCCTGTGGAACAGCTTGTTCAATTGTTGAAATAGAAGACAAAATGTTTTATCTGACTGAGAAAACACTGATGGCAAGGTTTTAGAGCTGAAACGTTCATAAGGTCATTATTTTTGTCAGCTCAATAAAGCAGATTTTACATCAGACTTCCATAATGATGTTTAGAATGCAGTCTTAAAAAATTAAGTCCTTAGAAGGAAACTGTAAGAAAAAAAATCCTCCTGGGGATACTTACCTTGGGAGGGGCAAGCCTCTGGATCCTAATGAGGCTCCACGCATCCTCCTCCATCCCGGAGATCCAGCGCTGGAAGCCCCAAAAACTTCAGCCGACAAGGATGTCGGCTGTGGCATAGGCATAGTAGCACCTGCAATATTTACCTTCCTCAACTCCAGCACAGGGGCAGCAGCGGCTTTCCAATTGGGCTCAGGCGGAAATAGCCGAGCACGATCAGGTCCGCTCTACTGCGCCTGTGCTGGATTGTGGTACATAAATATTTACCTCCCCTGTGTTCGGGGTCTTCCGAATAGGAAAAGCAGAGAATCCTTTTCTCCCTCACTCTTTTTTTCTCCTCTTGCTAATTGTGTATTCATTACCTGCCCTCCTCCCAGAGTCTCCAAACACTCCCACTGAGGTCTATACTAGGAAGTGCACTGTCTTATGTCATTAGAAGGAGGGGGAAATAAAGGGAAGAGGAGGAATATATTATAGATAAAAGACCCCCCAGCATGCAACTGTTTTGCCAGCCAATGGCAATGGCAATTAAAAGGCCAGTATTAGCATCTTTATCACTTAATACACTCAGACCAGTTGCTGTTGAAATTTGATTTTTATGGTGACAATCCCGCTTTAAGGTAGCCATGTATAAAATCATCTAATTATGAGATCAAACTGAACAGTCTAACGAGACTGAAATGAGAAAAAACAAAAGAACCACACCAGTCCAATCTATTAAAAGCCACAGATCTGATATCATTTTTTTTTTTTTGACTAGGCTGAGCAATAAAAAGCGCATTGAGATGCTGTAGATTGACCATGTTAAAGCCAAATTGCTACATTGCCTCATTTGCTTTATGCCTAATTGATCACTTAATTTATCTTTAGGTACAGAGTACGCAGCAAGCTCATGATGAACCAGAACACCTAGTAATTTATCTTTGAGATAGATCATTCATTTAAATGGTTTCCATTAGTTATTATAGAATTACCACTGCAATAACTGGGTAGATTACAGATTCTGCTCCAGTTGTGTTCCTCTGCCACTGATGTCCCAGTGGTCAGGGAGGTAGTCAAAACATCAGGACTTACACAGTATCACACAGTAATTAAAGCCGTAGGCCTCGAGTTGTTCACACTTGTGGGGCTCGTTTCCATATGCACGCTTTTAGCCGCGCTTATGGAAACGCGACTGCAGGGACATCAGAGAGTGCATAGACTTAAAGAGAGTCTGAAGCGAGAATAGATCTCGCTTCAGACCTCATATATAGCAGGGGCACTTGTGCCCCTGCTAAAACGCCGCTATCCCGCGGCTTAACGGGGGTCCCTGTCCCCCCAAATCCCCTCCGTAATGCGGGGGAGCGCTTCCTGGTTGGGGCAGGGCTAACCGCCGCAGCCCTGCCCCACGCGCGTCTGTCAGCGCGTATCTCCGCCTCTCCCCCGCCCCTCTCAGTCTTCCTTCACTGAGAGGGGCGGGGGAGAGGCGGCGATGCGCGTCTGATAGACGCGACTGGAGGCAGGGCTGCAGCCGTTAGCCCTGCCTCCAGGAAGACAAATTCTACGACCAACTTTGCGACCAACTTTTGCGGGGGGTGGGTTGGGGGTGAAGGGACCCTCGTGCAGCCGCGGGATAGCGGCTTTTTAGCAGGGGCACACGTGCCTCTGCTATATATGAGAGCTGAAGCGAGATTTAGTCTCGCTTCAGTGTCTCTTTAACTGTCTCATGTTTCCATACATGCGCTGGAATTCACCGTCAGACTTTCATACCGTCTGGGCCTTAGCATATCAGAAAAATGCTGTTACTGTTATTCTGCTTTTGACTGTAGACTAACTGAGAAGAATTCCTTTCCAAACTCTGGAAGACCTAATGGTCGAGGACCAACTTTTTGCCACATTTGTTTCACAGATATATTTTATTATGAGTGAAAAGCAGAAGTGGAGCTTGCAGACCTATATGTTGCCACCTGGGTGTCTAATGGCCCATACTCACTGGCTACATTTGTGGCCTGTCGCTAGCACACGAAAGCATGTGCGTGACAGACCGGCGACAGCTCGTCGCCAGGTCCCTCTGCATACACACGGCGGAGGGACCTGGCAACTGATGCGGCGGAAGCTGTCGCTGTTGTTCCTCCCCCCGCCGGAAACTCAAGGTATTCCCTGCTTGTTGCTGTCGCTGTCGCTAGTCCGCATACCCACGCGGACTAGCGACAGTTGGGGCGGTGTTGCGACGGCGACTGTCGCCAGGCGATTGACCGCGCCAATCACCTGGCGACAGCAGCGACGCGCAACGGTTCGAGGTGCGCGCCCGTGTTGCGCCTCATACTCACGCGTGTGGCGGCGACAATTGTAGCCCGTGAGTATGAGCCATTAGAGCTGCAAAGCTCTCCCTAATGACTGAAATGAGGGAAACTACCAGCATCCTTTCCCCCTGTCTCTATGAGTTGTGTATCACATGGGCCAGCAGCTTCAGCTCTTAGGTGCAAGCCAGTCCCAGCTGACACCCGCAGGTGTAACAACTGTGAGAAATCTTGACACTGACTTTAGCTGAAGGAGGCAACATTACCTATGCCACAGCAGGCTAGCAAATCCTCTTCTGAGCTGTTCATCAGTGAAACAGCAGTCTGCAACACTATGACATTGTAAACGTGGAGATGGAGGTCACAATATAGCAAGCTTCACCCTAGTGTTACCAGCTGGAAGACCCTGAAGCAACACTCTACATTCATTTAAGGTGAAGAATGACTGAGTGGCTGAAAGATGCAATCCTCATAAAATCACCTTGTTACAAAGACAAATTAGCAGTAAAAGTATACTGCCTAGTTGTTCGGACCTATAATGCACAAAACAGAAAGTTGTTTTGTATAAAACACTGATTCCAATTGCTGCTGAAAAAGACTTCTGGGGGTAAACATAACAAAGCAAAGATGAACTAAATGGAAAAAGAAAAAAGTTTTAATAAAATGTCTAAGGAATGATTAATCCACCCCCAGAGGAAATGAACAGGAGATTTGACTTTGAATGAAAGAAGATTTGCTAAATGCAGAAGGCACTAAGGGGTACTTGACAGATTCTGAATTAAAGTGGAACTGCATTGGGCTTGTGGGAATTTGACTTGTGTCTTAAGAACTGAAGTCGTTCCCGATAAGTAAAAGCTAAATGAAACAGCAAATACTGTCCGGTATCAGTATGATGTATTTCTAGAATACTGTCGGGACTGAGCACAGCGGTTGCCTGGTTAATAATATAAGAATAAAGTGTGCCTGAAATGTGTGCCCTGTTATTATTATTTAGTAGTGTGTAAGGGTCTGGTTCTCCATGAGCTTGCTGGGTAATCTGTAACTTTGTGTCCTACCACATAGTGCTACATTATTCCATGCCATGCATTGATGAGGACCAACCAGTCTAAAACAGTCTGTATGCATGTTGGATTATTGTGGCTCTATATAGTTAACAAGCTGACACATCATTGCATTCCAGTGGTTCTGGAGGTGTGGCTAGCTTACATGGGCAACAAAGGGGCAATTTGCATATTCAGCGGTGATGCATTGTGGAAGACATCATATGCTCACCGCAACCTGAATAATTGTAAATCCCTTCTGTTTTAAGAAGGCAAACGTTTGTTTTGCATATTATTTACTATTTATATAGCGCCAACATCTTCCGCAGGGCTGTACAGAGTATACTTAACTGTCTCTCAGAGAGGCTCACAATCTAATCTCTACCATAGTCATATGTCTATTGTAGTCTAGGACTCGGGCCAAATTGAAGGGGAAGCCAATTAACTTATCTACGGTATGTGCTTTTGGGATGTGGGTTGAAACTGGAGTGCCCAGAGGAAACCCATGTAGACAAGGAGCTTGATTCACAAAGCGGTGCTAACTGTTAGCACGGCTGTGAAAAGCCCCTTAGCACTCCTAAAAGAGCTCTTCACGCGCTAATTCGCACGTGAAACGCATCGCATGCAAATTTATGCGCGCAAAACTTTACGCGTGTAAACTTTTATGCGCACAGTAAACCTTTATGCGCGCATAAAGGTTTACGCGCATAAAGTTTTGCGCGCATAACTTTGCAGGCGATTTCTTAAAGCTTTGTGCGTGCTAACTACTTAGCACCCTAGTTAGCACGTCCAAAGCCTTTAGGCGTGCTAACTAGGTTAGCACCGCTTTGTGAATCGAGCCCCAGGTGAGAACATACAGACTCCATGCAGATAGTGTCCTGTTTTAGTCAAAACATTTGCTTTAGTCTTGAACATGGTGGAAAAGGGTTCATCTTGGATTGGTTACTATCATTCTGCTTTCTGGCAGGCTTTTTTCCAAGTCCAGGGTTTAAATCTTATGTATGTCTAGTTACTGAAATAAAAATGCTCAGCTGTACAGCTTTCAAAATGACCAGGCTGAAATGCAGAAACCTGTGATTACATACAATTGTTTTGATTAGATCTTGCAATTGTATGAGAACACTTTTAGTATGCCCTCTGACACCAAACTACCAGCTGCATAGGTTATTATAGACCGGTTCAGAAAATCCCTCTCCACACTCCCCTCTCTAGGCTTTGCTGGATACCATGTGATTTCTTTGCATGCTCCACTTTATCTCCCATCACCTTCCTAAACTCTCAAGTGCGTTAAAAGACTAGCTTCAAGGCTAGCCGAAGTGATCAATAGCACACCCAGTGCCTTGATCCTACAGAGTTTTGGAAACAGGCGCACAAATGGTGGCACCATTATTTCAGGGTCTACAAAAAAAAAGGTACTAAGACATTATTAATTTGTGCAAATGTGAGCTGTTTGACTTGTGCGGAAAGGAGATATGCATGAAACTATGTAAACCCTGCATGAAATCTTGTAAACAGTGCACACTTTAAGCCTTTCGGGACTGCCGTAGGTAAAACCTACTCCGTACTTGTGGCTGCCCTAGGCTTTTGCGGCGTACGATTTACGTCACCCGCCGTTTCCGCTCCCGACACGATCGTGCACACCCGAGAGGGGAGATTAAGCTATCATATGAGAGCTGACATCTCCCCTCAGTGATCAGGAGCCATCGCGAGTGGTTCCTGATCACGTGATCACTACGATCGCCGGCGGATCATAGTGATCACTGTTAGAGATGAGGCGGTATGTGGGAAGTAGAGGATCCACTCACCTTCCTGACATTCCCCCGGCGATCAGCACTCCCCTCCGCTCTGGCCAGCATCCCCACTCGCTCTGTTGTAAGTGTCGGGTCCCAGCTTGATGACGTCATCAAGCCGCCACCTGGAACTTAACGTCAGTACGAGCATGGATGCCAGCCAGAGTGGAGGGGTCCACAGCTGCTCATCGCTGGAGCCAGGGAGGTGAGTAAAGGCTGCCTACAATACAGGTGACACCTGGCCACACTGGGGACACCATACCCAGCTCAGCCCTACTAGGGATCCGGCTGCCTGACCCCCCCAAACGCTCTCCCCCCCCCCCCCCCCCCCCCATGCAAAATCACCTAGTCCTTAAGGGAGGTTAGGCAGCTGGTCCCAGAAGGGTTAAGAAACAAAGTTATTCAACACCCATATTAATAATTATATAGAACAATTGTGTAAAAACTTTGTTTGTTGTTTATGTTCCAATTTTCTAATAAAACATTTTGTTTAATGGGTAACTTCACTTTAGTACAAAAATGTATATAACATAGTTCATCATTATACATGTTATTTTGAATTATCTTGTAACTGAATGACATTCAATATTATTAATCAACTTTAGTCTTCAGTTACTATAGCTTTTTTTTAGGAAACCGTGGCAACGGTGTACAGTTTGGTGTAAATGCACCACTGCAATTCTGATGACACCCAGCTATATTTTTTGGTCTTGGGTCATAAGTCTTGTGCAAAGCATAAAGTATAATTCTTACACTCTACTGGTTTCTGGGTGTACTGCAGAAAGGCGTAGTGTGTATACCGCTACAACCCACCAATCCTCTCTGACAGTGCCCGACCGGGTCAGCAAGGCTCACATAAAGTCCAGAAGCAGAAGGTCCGCACTTGTCCAAGGGTCAAAATCTTTATTTAGGACATATCAATGACATCACATGCATCACAAAGCTGACATGTTTCGAGCTATACTAGCTCTTAATCATAGCTAGTATAGCTCGAAACATGTCAGCTTTGTGATGCATGTGATGTCATTGATATGTCCTAAATAAAGATTTTGACCCTTGGACAAGTGCGGACCTTCTGCTTCTGGACTTTCTGGGTGTACTGTTATCATCAGACCGCTACTCAAGAAACCATCTTAAGACCCAGATGCTCTAAAAGCTACAGACCTGTCTCCAACCTCTCCTTTCTGCGTAAAGTTATTTAAAAAGGCCGTCTATCTCCAACTTGAAGCCAGGCTCTCAAAACCCTCTACAATCTGGTTTCAAAAACCATCACAGCTGTAAAACAGCCCTCACCCAGATCTGCAATGATTTTCTTATGGCAAGAGACAGAGGCCAATGTTCCATCCTGATTTTGCTCAACCTCTCAGCAGCTTTTGACACAGTTAATCATGAAATCTTAACAGGCTACAAGTGTACTGTGGCATTGATGGCTTAGTTCTCCAATGGTCAACTCCTTCCTGGCTGACAGAACATAACGGGTATCCTTGGGGCCTTTCCTTTTCAACCCTGTACCATTAAAACATGGTATATCCTAGGGAGCAATACTATCCCTTTGCTGTTCACCATATACATGCTGCCACTTGGAAAAATCATCAAAAAACATGGCTTGACATACCACTGCAATGCAGATGACACCCAGCTATATTTATCATTCAAACCTGGCTTCACAGACTCTTCATATATAAACGTATGCTTAGCTGAGCTTCAGTAGTGGATGAATGAAAACTGTCTGAGGGCTGGTTCAGATGGACGTTTGGAGGCGTTGCGTTCGTTGGCGTCGCGTTCGTGGGCTTTCAGCAGCGTTCGTGTTGTGTTTAGATGCGGTTGCGTTTTTTCTTCCCCTAGGGGGACATTAGCCGTCGCGGTTAACCGCCCCTGGAAGCTACATGTAGCTTCCAGGGGCTCCTTGAACACCAGGGAAAATCGGGTCCAAACGCCGCGTTTGTGTAAACGCGCTTGAAAGCTTGGTACAAACGCTCCCATTCACTTGAATGGGAGCGTTTAACACCAAGCCCCGAATGCTGGCTGTAAACGCTCTGCAAGCGTCCGTCGGAACCAGCCCTAAAACTAAATGTTGACAAAACTGAGGCTCATGTTATTCAAGGTCAGTGCTCGACAGCAAAGCAGCTCCAGTCTAAGCTAGCACCGCTAATGATAGGGAGTTCAGACCAAAACAACAACAAAGACTTTGTGCACAGCCTGGCTGTACTGACCGATGGGAAATTAAGCTTCAGGAATCAAATCTCAGCTGTTGTGAAACATTCCTTCTTTCACCTAAGGAAAATTGCAAAAGTTAAGTACCTCATACCTCCAGCATATCTTTTAACGCTAGTTCATGCCTTCATCACATCATGGTTGGACTACTGCAATGTTCTCTATACTGGCCTTCCAAGCAAAGACTTGTACCACCTGCAATCAATACAGAATGCTGTTTAACCACTTCAGCACCACAGGGTTTTTTGCTTAAAAACCAGAGCAATTTTCACATTTCAGTGCTCCTCCCATTCATTCACCAATAACTTTATTGCTACTCATCAGATGTAAATGATCTATATCTTGTTTTTTGCCACAAATTATGCTTTGTGAGGGTGATATTTGCTTTTAGTAATTATGTTATTATCTGTGCATTTTAAAGGGAAAAATGAGAAAAAAAAAGAAAAAATACACTATTTCTCCATTTCCATCCACTATAGTTTTCAAATAAACAATGTTACCATAGGTAAAACCCACACATTGTATTTGCTAATTTGTCCTGGTTATCTCAACATTTAAATAATGTTCCTAGTACAATGTATGGCGATAATATATTAGTTTCTGGTTTGTGTTTTTTGTTTTCTCATTGTACTCTATCAGTAATTAATTATCTTCATGATTAACAGTAATACACTCTCATGGCATACATATTTTAAAAGCTAAGTCCCTAGGGTAACTATGTATTCTCTTTTCAATGCTGTCACTTTTTTTTTTTTTTTTTTTTTTACAAGTATTTATTTAGGGGTATAGAGTACATGAAAATAACAGTTTTATTGCTTTTCATTCAGTTTTCCGGTAAAAAAAAATCACATGACTTAGCCCTCAGTTGTCAAACAACACAAAATCTATTCTCTCACTTGTCACGGTTAAAATGATACCCTATATACATAATCAAATAGCTTATTGGGCATACAGCACACTGTTTACCACAAGTACGCCTATCTACTCCCCTGAGCTTCAGATGAAGTTTTGTGGGGAGTAGATAAGCGTAGCAAGGGATTCAAAGTGGTTAAGGCTGTTAACAAGCCAATACTACCATTGCCACATAACACTGATCCTTCACTCACTCCACAGGCTACCGGTAAAGTGGAGAATTCTATTGAAGATTGCCTTATTTACATTCAAATCCTTGTGCAATCTGGGCCCTGGATACCTGAAGGACTTGTTGCAACTGCATCATACAACCCACAATCTTAGATCAAAAGGATCAAATAACTTGGTCACCCCCAGAGTCCATCTCAAAAGCTTTGGAGACAGAGCCTTCTGTCATGCTACCCCTACACTTTGGAACTCCCAAACCCAATCAAGACACCTCCATCCCTGGAAGCATTTAAGTCCAAACTGAAAAGTTACCTGTTTAGTCTGGCACTTACAAACAACTATTTCCTCTGTAACACAGTCCAGCTTGCAACCATGGATTGATCTAAGACAGTGGTTCCCAACCTTTTCCGGCCCGGGGAACACTGTCTGACCAAATTTGTTTCCGGGGAACGGTGCAGTGGGGGGGGGGGATGCGGCCCCCGGTTGTTTGCGCGACCTAGTGGACAGTGCCGTGCGCAGCAGGCTATGGGGGGGGGGGGCTGGGGTGCGGCTGCATAGCTAGCATAGTTGCCCCAGTGTAGGGAGTTTAGTTGCCTCAGTATAGCTAGTATAGTGCCCCAGTATAGCCAGAATAGTGCCCCAGTATAGCTAGTATAGTGCCCCAGTATAGTGCCCCAGTATAGTGCCCCAGTATAGTCAGTATAGTGCCCCAGTATAGTGCCCCAGTATAGCCAGAATAGTGCCCCAGTATAGCCAGAATAGTGCCCCAGTATAGCCAGAATAGTGCCCCAGTATAGTGCCCCAGTATAGTCAGAATAGTGCCCCAGTATAGCCAGAATAGTGCCCCAGTATAGCTAGTATAGTGCCCCAGTATAGCCAGTATAGTGCCCCAGTATAGTGCCCCAGCATAGCCAGTATAGTGCCCCAGTATAGTGCCCCAGCATAGCCAGTATAGTGCCCCAGTATAGCCAGTATAGTCCCAGTATAGCCAGTATAGTGCCCCAGTATAGTGCCCCAGCATAGCCAGTATAGTGCCCCAGTATAGCCAGTATAGTGCCCCAGTATAGTGCCCCAGCATAGCCAGTATAGTGCCCCAGTATAGCCAGTATAGTGCCCCAGTATAGTGCCCCAGTATAGCCAGAATAGTGCCCCAGTATAGCCAGAATAGTGCCCCAGTATAGCTAGTATAGTGCCCCAGTATAGCCAGTATAGTGCCCCAGTATAGTGCCCCAGCATAGCCAGTATAGTGCCCCAGTATAGCCAGTATAGTGCCCCAGTATAGCCAGTATAGTGCCCCAGTATAGCTAGTATAGTGCCCCAGTATAGTGCCCCAGGATAGCCAGAATAGTGCCCCAGTATAGCTAGTATAGTGCCCCAGAATAGTGCCCCAGTATAGCCAGTTTAGTGCCCTCCCGCCCGTCCCCGCGGCTGCCGCTGTTATTACCTTAACAGCTGCCGCTCTCCCCTCTACGGCGCGTGTATATTCAAGCAGCGTATCTCCGGCTGCTCTGTGTGATGCGGAAGGAAGCAGGGCAGCGGCTTCCTGTAACGGCGATATGTATCGCCGTTACTATGGTAACTGAGCCCTGCCTCCTGCGCATCACATACAGAGCAGCCGAGAGATATGCTGCTAGAATATACATGCGCTGGAGAGGGGAGAGCTGCCGCTGCTAAGGTAATAACAGTGGCGGCCGCGGGGACGGGTGGGAGGGGGAGAAGAGGACGGCACACCAGGCAACGTTCCGCGGCACACTAATGTGCCGCGGAACAGTGGTTGAAAAACGCTGATCTAAGACACATCTATATGCTTTGAGTCCTATTGGAGAAAAGGGCTTTACAAATGTTATTTTATTGTATTGTATTGTATTGTATTGCATTGTATTGTACAGCAATGGCATAATCATTCCACATTGAGGAGAAATCCTGTACATGAATGGAGGTGAAAGTGTAGATACACTTTGGAGATCAGAAATTATTTTGGAGAAAAATATTCAACAATAAGGATGTTGGTGAGAAGGTAAATATTAACATCACTTTATAGTGCAAGCTATTTTACAACTGTGGTAATGTATTTTTATATAAGGACACAGATTTTTGCTATAATCTATGCACCCCAAATCACATCCTATAGATCACAGCTCCACTAAACATAGTAAGTTTTGCATGAATGTGAATATCTTTTGAATCAGTTAAATTGTTAGCATTTACTGGCCTCATGCATGCAGCATGCAGCGTGGGTGATTTCTTTACTACTGCATATACTATACCTCTCCAGCACTCCTCAAGTCGTTTTGTCTTCAGCAGACAGCTGGTTTGGAAGAGTCAAGTATGCTGCTGTGCAGACAGCCCTGAGACACTGAGATGGCCTTATGGTGGGAGGCACAGAGCCCTTGAAGGCAGTGAAACACAAGCAGCAATTGAAGCTGGCTGAAGGTTAGCAGTGCTCCTAGAGGTCCTGTGAAAAGTCTAGGCAGCCCAGCTTGGCAATGCTCCAAAAACTACTGTTCACAGGGCTCTTCTCACAGCCCCTTGTTCAAGGGAATCTAACTGGGAAAGAAAGTGAAATGTAACTAAACCAAGCCCTTCTTTAACAACCCCAGGCCTCCACTGTATTTGTACTGTATTTGGTTCCCTTCAAGTCTTTTAAGTGAGGATCAGAACCTAGTGCAGAAATCACACAGTCGGTCTGCTGTGCTTAACAGTGACTGCATCCCCACTACCAGTGTCCGCATGTACCAATTTTTCAGTTACTTCTAGTAATTTTTATTGTAGCCAATTGGAACTGAGTGTTATATTATCCAACTAAACCACAAATAACTGCTGGTGATTCCTTTAGTCCCAATCAGATCTCTCCGGCAAAAAACACTAAAAATACATAGGATCCAATAGAAACATCCATTACTGAAGCTTGGATAAAATGATTGAATTGACTAATGTTCGGAATGCCACCTTCATGGGCATCAACAGAGTAAAGATGATCTCCACCTAATGTTTTTTTTAGCTATATCATAACTATCAGGGCTCCTCTTCTTTATATTGAAGAAGTTCTTATTGTCATTGGCTCAGTGGCGGACATACGGCTGTGCCGCCGCACGAGGGCCCCTGAAGTTCCGTTGCTTTAGGGGCCCATTAAGTATTTGTTTTTTTAATATATATTTTTTTTATTTTTTTCCCTGGGGGGCCCCCGACTCCTATCCTCCCTCCCTCGCCTCGGGGGGCCCCCTCCCGGTATGCGCGGCGGGAGAGCGGCAAATACAGGATGTTTCCGGGGCTCCAGGCAGGCGCTAGAGGCTCAGCGGCCACTTGGTGTCCGATGTCTCCAACTCTTTATACGGCTCGCTACTAAACCAGGAAGTAGCGAGCAGTATACAAAGTTGGAGACATATTGGAGACCAAGCGGCTGAGCCTCTAGCTCCTGCCTGGAGCCCCGGAGACTTCCTGTATTTGCCGCTCTCCCGCCGCGCATGATTGCACGTATTTTCTGGGCTTATCTGCCGACATGATTGCACCCCGAGGTGAGGAAGGGGGGAGGATAAGAGTCGGGCCCCCCACCTGGATAGCTACCCACCCACCCGGCTACCTACCTACCTACCCACCCGGCTACCTAACCACCTACCTACCCACCCACCAGGCTTCCTACCTACCTACCTACCCGGCTACTTACCCACCCACCCGGCTACCTACCCACCCACCAGGCTACCTACCCACCCGGCTACCTACCTTTCCAACCGGCTACCTACCTAACCACCCACCCGGCTACCTACCTACCTACCTGGCTAGTTACCAACCCACCCACCAGGCTACCTACCCACCCGGCTACCTACCCACCAGGCTGCCTACCTACCTACCCACCCACCCACCAGGCTACCTACCTACCGGGCTAGTTACCAACCCACCCACCAGGCTACCCACCTGGCTACCTACCCACCAGGCTACCTACCTACCCACCCACCAGGCTACCTACCCACCCAGCTACCCAGCCACCCACCAGGCTACCTACCCACCCACCCACCCACCAGGCTACCTACCCACCCGGCTAAGGGCTACCTACCCACACACCCACCAGGCTTCCTACCTACCTACCCACCCGGCTACCTACCTACCCACCCGGCTACGTACCTAACCACCCACCCACCCGGCTGCCTACCTACTGGGCTAGTTACCAACCCACCAGGCTACCTACCAACCCGGCTACCCACCCACCAGGCTACCTACCTACCCACCCACCCACCAGGCTACCTACCTACCGGGCTAGTTACCAACCCACCCACCTGGCTACCTACCCACCAGGCTACCCACCCACCAGGCTACCTACTCACCCGGGTACCTACCCACCCACCAGGCTACCTACCCACCCACCAGGCTACCTACCCAACCAGCTACCCAGCCACCCACCCGGCTACCTTCCCACCCACCCACCAGGCTACCTACCTACCCACCCACCAGGCTACCTACCCACCCACCCACCAGGCTACCTACCCACCCGGCTAAGGGCTACCTAGCCACCCACCAGGCTACCTACCTACCCACCCACCCACCAGGCTACCTACCCACCCGGCTACCCACCCACCCACCAGGCTACCTACCCACCCAGCTAACCAGCCACCCACCCGGGTACCTACCCACCCACCAGGCTACCTACCCACCCGGCTAAGGGCTACCTACCTACCCACCCACCAGGCTGCCTACCTACCTACCCACCCACCAGGCTAAACCCATCCCACCCACCAGGCTACCATACCACCCACCCACCCATGGGAGCTGCGCGCCGGATGGAGGCTGGGACAGGAGGTCTGCTGCTGCAGGTGAGTAAATGTTTTTCTTTTTTTATTTACAGTATATTAGCAGGTGTATGTTCTGGGCAGGTCTGCCACTGCAGCCAAATAGATCAGCAGGGCCGCCAGGCAACTAGTATTGTTTAAAAGGAAAGAAACCCTCACCCCAGGTTCGCTGTAAATTACAGTTAGCTCCGCCCTCATCCGGTCATTACCACGCCCATTTTTTGCCACGGGGCTTTGCGCCGCAGGTTCTATCCGACCTATAGGTCGTAGGGGCCCGCAATTGCAATTTTGCACAGGGGCCCACTGCTGGCTGTGTCCGCTACTGCATTGGCTGTATGTTTGACGTATTTTTCCTGCTGCAGAATACATTTGGGTCCAATCCAGCATCTCCCTGGTGGTATTACATGATGAATGATGTTTTTCAGCATTGAGAACTCCATAAATCCTTATCAAATTGCCACCACCATTTTCAGGATTGTAGCACTATTCTTGCAAGGAACCTCCACCATGCTTCACTGCTGTCTGCAGACCCTCATTATTGTTTCGCTCTTTAGCCTTTTGGAGAACAAACTGCCATTTGCTACATCCAAATATTTTAAAATTTGTCTCATCAGTCCAGAGCATCTGGACATTTTATGGCACCCCATTTCTTTGTGCATAGTTGTATAATAGTTCAGATGCCACTGGTCTTCTCCTGACCGGTTTCACTCACTGACAACCAGAGAAACTAGTTGGGTAGGAGACCAGCAGCACTCAATCTATTATTTGAGCTCCTTCTGCAACTTTGGTTGCCCTGTCAACAGGTCTCCTTATGTGAGTTTTATTGTTTTAATCTATCATGGGTTATTTGTGAGAAGTTTTTACTTAAACAATATACACTATGGCCTGGGGCACACCAGAGGAGTTTTTCTGAGCGTTTTGAGCATTTAAATCTGCTGCTAATGTTATCCTATGTGTCTGTGCACACTGGAGCAATGAGGTTTTGTAAAAAAAAAAACCATAGCATTACATTGGGAAGAGCTTTTGAAACCTCTAAAAGCTCTTCCCATTGTAATGCTATGGTTTTTTTTACAAAACCTCATTGCTCCAGTGTGCACAGACACATAGGATAACATTAACAGCAGATTTAAAAACTGAAAACGCTCAAAAAAACTCCTCTGGTGTGCCCCAGGCCTTAGGCCCAGTGCACACCAAAACCGCTAGCAGATCCGCAATACGCTAGCGGTTTTGGGAGCTGATTTCAGAGCGATTCTAGGTATGTTTAGAGAGGTTTTCTAAACATACCTAGCGGTTTTGGGTGCGTTTTTGTGTAGCAGATTACACATATTTTTACAGTAAAAGCTGTTACTGAACAGCTTCTGTAACAAAAATGCCTGGCAAACCGCTCTGAAGTAGCGTTTTTCAGAGCGGTTTGCGTTTTTCCTATACTTTACATTGAGGACGAAACGCTTCCGAAATCCGCAAACGCGCAGCAGGAGGCGCGTTTGCGGCTTGGCAAAAACCTCAAACCGCCGGTGTACACCATACCATTGCAATACATTAGCCAAGCGTTTTTCCAGGCGGATGCGGCCGGCGGATCGGTCCAAAAACCGCTCGGTGTGCACTAGGCCTTAGAGAGTTTTTGTGTTTTACCTACTCCTGCTCATGGAGAAATAAGGGAGAAGAAGGGAGGGGACTTTATGTAAAAAGAAAGATGAGGTCAGCACTAAATGAATTAGAGGCAGGTAGTGCTTTAGCTGCTGCCAATGGTGTGCACTTATGGTTGCAATTCAATAACTTAAATAAGAAGGCAGATGAGGCACTATCCACTGCTTTAATGGCTTATTTAGCAATCCAGCACCAACAAGACATTCACAGCAAAGGTATAGTGAGATACCAGCAGCACGGTGGCGTAGTGGTTAGCTCTCTCGCCTTGCAGCGCTGGGTCCCTGGTTCGAATCCCAGCCAGGGCACTATCTGCAAAGAGTTTGTATGTTCTCTCCGTGTCTGCGTGGGTTTCCTCCGGGCACTCCGGTTTCCTCCCACATTCCAAAAACATACAGATAAGTTAATTGGCTCCCCCTAAAAAAAAAAATTGGCCCTAGACTACAGTACTTACACTACATAATATAGACATATGGCAATGGTAGGGATTAGATTGTGCGCTCCTTTGAGGGACAGTTAGTGACAATATATATATACACTGTACAGCGCTGCGTAATATGTCGGCGCTATATAAATACTAAATAATAATAATAATAATACCAGCTTATATCACTAAACATTTGCTTTGAATGTCTTGTTGGTTGTGCTGGATTGCTGAATAATCCATGCAAGTAGTGGATGGTGCCTTGTCTACCTTCTCATTTGAGACATAATTTTATGTAGAGGTGAGCATTTTTATAGACATACTGATGACAGCCAAGGATGTGGATGGATTAAGATGATAATTGCCCTTGATTGATACTGATTATTTAAGTTGTAATTTGGTTGCCAGTGGCTGGTAGGCCGTCTTTTTGCATTTGGTGTGGGATACACTCTGGATTGCAGGACACTTGGGTATTTGCAGAGCTGACAGCAGTGGTATACTTGCTTATATAAGCTGTCTATATTACCTCCAATTTAATCATTACCCACGTATGAAGTAGTATTTAGAGAAAAGATAAGAGGAGGCAGTCTCTCTTTTCCAACATAGATGACCTGACTCCTCCCACACCTTGTTTTTACTGAGATATTATCTCTTTGTTATAGCACGGTCTTATAAGAATCTAAGCTGCAGTGCTGGCCACAAAGTGTTAATCATTCAGTAGTAAAGGGTGGAGCTGGAGAGTGATAGCTGCTCTCTAGATGGGCTCACCCATTTTGTTACCAATCTATACTTGCAGGAGAAACCTGTGGATTACATGACTGACTTTTACATAGGGTATTTCTTTTTAATTGCTGAATGCAATTTTAAACTTGTTGGAATAATGGCATTAACTTATTAATTGGCTTCTCACTGATCATCCTTAATGTTCACACCAAAAAGGGGTCATGTCTGTGATCCTTACCAAGTATTTTACATGTAATCGATTTGACATCAGCAAATTAAGGAGATCCTGTAGAGGTGTAATGGTACCCATACACGGTACAATAAAAACATTAGATTTTCCAGTTTTTTCTACCAAAATGATCGAATCGAATGGAAGTTGAAAATAATCTTATTTTTGATCAAGAAAAACGAACGATTATCCCATTTTTTCTATAAAAATCCGATCAGACATTTTGGAAAAATCTTTATTTTCGATCTAACAGAATACGAGAGGCTGGGGCCCCCGGCTGTCGTGCGAACCAGTGTTTGTGATTTTAAATTTCTGTTTTTGCAGCTACCAGGATGTGGTTGACATGCCTACACGCGGCGGTCCCTGTAAAAGATGTAATCAATGATTACGTCCAACCAAGCCTCCCACCTGAATGCTAATTTGTGCAGATCCTGCTAGATCGGTATGGCAGGCAAAGGGTGTAAGACCGTGCACCTGATTGGCTGACTGGCGCCTGCTGGCCAGATAGAGGTAGGAAAATGCCTGAACTGGTAGTAAGCATTTGTGTGTGTTGCAGTTTGCATTCAGTTTGGAGGTGATGGGGGTGAAGTCCCTGGAGGTGAGAGAGCCAGGGCTCGCCCACATTTCCCTCTGGGTATCGCATGGTGGTTTGGGGGCCCCGGCAAGTGAGAGAGGCTGGGGCCCCCGGCTGTCGTGCGAACCAGTGTTTGTGATGATAACAGAATAATCGAACTAAATTATCTAATCGAAAAAAAATGAAAAATTGTACCATGTATGGGCACCTTAAACAAGCTCTACATCTTTGGGCCTACACAAATCTAAGAAATGGTTTGACAACTGGGCCTTTCCTGAAGAAGAGCAGAATTGCATTCTTTTTATGCATTTCACATTTTCTTTCTTATGATTCTGCAGAATAATGTGAGTTAGTAACCATTACCTAAGGTAAAAAAAAACAGAAATGCAGACTGTATAAAAATGATGTTTATAAAAAGACCAGTGCTTTATGAATTATGAAATTAAAGCTGGATTACATCTCTAGTATACAACTTGGAGGTACGATGCTCAGACACACAGGAATGTATCAGACTTCAACTTGCCCGGTTGTATGTTTCAAATGGGAAAGATCCAACTACTGCTTTCACATGCTAAGTTCCCCTGGGAATGTCGTCCCTTGGTCACTATTTGTGCCTCGTGTCCATTCAACTGTCCAGCTTATCTTGGTCTCAGACACAGGCTCTGCACTTTCTTCTGTGACTGCCCTGCTGTCTGGGAAAACAAACGAATGTGCAATTTTTTTTACAGCCTTTTCTATTTCAGCTAACTTCTTGGTGATCAAAAATATTTTAAGCTGTAAAAAATGCAAACAAAAAAAGTGTAAACATTAGAAAGAGTGAAACCATACTTGTAATGTAAACCATCTGGATGGGAGAAATGATTAGCTGAGTGCTTGCGCCCTTTCTGAGATTGGCATTTGACAAAGCTGTCACTTGGTGGAAGTGGAATTCTGTTTAGCCTGCAGGTAGATTTTTCCACGCATGAAATTATCATTTCATTCTCACATTATCACCTAATGCAGTATGTGCTCCATCCTAATATGGCCAGAGTGTATTTTATTCCTTTTACTTGTTCAGAACCTTTTGTTTGCTTGTTGTTTTTTCCCTCACTGGTACATTTTCTAAGCACGTAACATTCAATACTTTACTTAACATGTGTTTTATTACTTATGACTACACTATTGTCAAAGCACAGTCTTAAACAATCTATAGGGTAAGGTTACAGTTATGGTATATTGGCCCTTATTTTTTCCTAAGTTTTCTCCTAGGAGATTATTTTATCATCTTCTGTTTCAATTAACTAAGTAGAAAACTACTACCTAAAGTAGGTAAAAAAGCACTGTTAAAATTATTAAAGTATTTTCTTGCTTGCTGGTGACATAAAGGGAACCTAATTCGAAATAAAACAAATTTGTTTAATTTCCTGGGGTTTCTACCAGCCCCCTGCAGCCATCCTGTGCCCTCGCCGTCACTGAACGCTCCTCCAGTCCCTCGAGCGGTCCTCCAGTCCATTAGGTTCACTTTAAATGGCATTTTCTTGATCAGGTGTGAAAATACTACTTAGGAGAAATCGTGAGGAGGAAAACTGAATTGAATCAGGGCCCTTTTTACATTATGGTGTTGCAGTAAGCAATCTCACCGCAAGAGGTTGTTAAGTCAATGAAAGCCTATTGAGTGTGTGGAGACCTTCATACTTATGCAATGCATCACGCTGCAACCCTGCTGCAAAGTCATCTATGCGTTACTACATGATCCGTGCCTAACATAAAGATTATGCAGTAAAACAAGTCTATGGCGACGCAGTAAGTGTAAACGTCAGAGCGCGGTGCGACACGGTGCGCATGTGCAGACTGACGGAAATCCTGGTGACGTACTCCGTGTCCAGCTAAAAAAAAAAAATTTGAGGCCTGGGAATTTAAGTTCTTGTTTATTTTATTTGTATTTATGTCATTGTTCCTTTTTTTTCCTTTTCCCGTGGAAACTGTTATAAGTCTGTTACAACTGATACAAATAAATATTTGAAGAATTGCTCTAATATGTACTACACTACTGAACACTTGTCATGATTCTGTAGTACTGGATTTGAGTGATAAGAAAGTGATATTTCTTGTGATACCAGTCATAAGGTTCTTCCATTTGATATGAGCCAAACAGCTAACATATTGTGTTGCAATGATCTGTAACTTGTTCACCATGAATGTACTCTTAGATGATGTACTTATTCTTTATTGTATCAAGAATTTTGTACCTTTAATTGTACAAAAACATTTTCTCAAATAAAGTATTTTTCACTAAATGCCATCCTTCGATGCAATTTTTACGATCGAAAATAATCGGAAGGTAGTTATTGATTGTTCACATTTACTGAATGATTCTTTCTTCAAATTCAATCACAAAATACAACTTTTGGATCGATTTTATTCTATTTAGCAATCTACCAAAGAATCGTTCCTTATCAACTGCCTTCATAAACAGCAAATTTTCTATACAATTAAATCATTAAAATCACATCTAAAGATTGCATTTGGTGAAAGAATTGTACCGTTAATGGGCACCTTAAAAGAAATACCTTCACTGCTAGACTCTTATGTTTCACACACTTACTGGTGAGCCTATAGAACAGTGATGGCTAACCTTGGCACTCCAGCTGTGGTGGAACTACAAGTCCCATGAGGCATTGCAATACTCTGACAGCTCTAAGCATATATCGGGGAGTCAGAGGCATGATGGGATTTGTAGTTTTGTCACAGCTGGAGTGCCAAGGTTAGCCATCACTGCTATAGAAAGTAAACAAAAAACAGTTACTGCACTTCCTATACTATCTAACACAACTTTTGTACTTTTTATTCAGCGTACTGATTCCCTAGGGCAAAAACAGGACTGTATGTACTATAAAGACATTTAGAGATGTAACACACGTAGCTAACAAGCAAAAATACATAAGTATTTCATTCATTTGGAAAACCATTGTGCATTCCATGGATACAACTATATTTAGAAATGCCAGGGTGGGACCAAGAGGATGCAATCATGCAAATCTACTGGAAGGCCACATGGGCAGATGCACACAATTGCCTTATTTCTCCATCAGCTTTTGCTTTGCTTTTAGCTATGTAAACATGATATTAGGTATGTGATGAAACACTATTTCATAAAATCAGTGGTCAGGTCGTTCATCATTGCCGCCTTTCAAAGCAATAAAAAAATAACATTACCGCGAGAAATCTCTGGTGCAGCATCCATGTGTCTGCAGTCCCGCAACATTCAACTTTCTCCATTCATTTTTACATCAGGAAACTTTCCCTGCTGCCGATCAGGAAATCCTTTTGTTGAAGGCATTGAAAGAAAAATGGAAAGCTTAGAATCCGTTATTGTAAGTGCTTTTAACTTAATAAAGATGTTGCTTTGCTTCCACGTGATGAAGAATCATTTCAGCCATTAAGCTAATGTTTGGCAGGCTTCACAGAGTCACAAAAATAAGCAATATGACTATGCTGCCTCCTGCTTCCCTTCCTGTTTTCTTTTTCAATGAATGAATCTCTTTCAGAGCTCAATGTGAAATGGTATTTCCAGATACATAGATGACAGAGGTTAAGACCACATCATTAACGTATTTTCCCTGTCTTTACAATAGATGCAACATGCAAATCCTGATGTCACATGTCCAATGAAGTGTTCTGGCATGCCTGCTTAGAAGAAATGTATGGCACAGAGATGTGCTCATTTCAGTTCTTAACCCATTTGGAACCGTATTAAAGTAAATCTGAACTGAACTTGATCTTACGCCTACCCGGTTCTGCATTAAATAATAACATTGCTTTTCCTGTGCACCACTCTGTCATCTCTCCCTTGTCTCTGCTCCATGGCAACTACCATCTTGTTTTTGAAAATTATAAAAATGACCCAACTGCACAAATGCACAAACTGTTTCCAAATTAACTTGCTTCGGATAGTAAAGGGTTATTTGTGCCTCTGACTCCTCGAAGAGTAGTATGTTTAGACATGGGAGCCATGTCAAGGTTAAACAATCAGTGCTGTGATATGTGCAGCTCTTAACAGACTCATATTAAAATCTCAAAAAAATACAGCACAAGATGTCGAAACAAAAGACATGCATGAAATTGTCTTAGTGAAGAAAAATCATCCACAGCTCTTCTATGCAAAAGTGTTTTGTCCATCTTTGAAAAGATTATATGCAATAAATATAACAGTAAATAATTATAAGTCAGCTTTAAAACACCAGTGGCAGAAAGTTTAAAAAAAAAAAACCCTACTACTACCCAAAACTTGTCTCCAGAAAAGCACCCCTGCCGAAGACACTACTGGATCCTGAGTTGGGAGATCACAATTATTTTAATGTGCAACAAGGGCAATTCCCTGCAGACAAGTTTTTTTTATGAAAATGTTATTGTATTTCTGTTTTTGTATATAATACAATAACACACTACAGAACTTTAGCATAACTGCAGCAAATCAACCAAAGCAATCCTCTCAGGCTGTGCAGGCAAGTTTGTGGCAGTCTGCACAGTTTTCTTCTCTGCTTTCTTTCTGTGTTGTTGATGACTGTTGACCTCCGATGATTCCCAATTTCTATAGCCATCTGTTATTATTATTATTTTTTATTTATATAGTGCAATCTTCCGTAGCGCGGTCTGTTCCACCTTCCAACAGCACCCAGTGGGTTTGTGGGTGTGGCCTACCCTCCAGCAGCACCTAGTGGGGATGTGGGTGTGGCCCATCCTCCAGCAGCACCCAGTGTGTATGTGGTTGTGCCCACCCCCCAGCAACACCCTGTGCATATGTGGGTGTGATCCATCCTCCAACAGTACCCAATGCATATGTGGATGTGGCACACCCTCCAGCAGCACCCATTGTGTAAGTGGGTATGACCCACACTCCATCTCCACACTGTGTTTGTCCAACACTTCCCAGCCTCCAGCAGCCATCATTGTGCATGTTAGTTCCTCTTACCTTCCAGCAACACCCAGTGTGTGTATATCCCACTTCCAGCAGTACTCAGAGCATGTGTCACCTACCCTCCAGCAGGCTCCAGTAATTTAGAGCCTGCTGGAGGGTCTCACCCTCCAGCAGTGTGTGTGTGTGTGTGTGTGTGTGTGTGTGTGTGTGTGTGTGTGTGTGTGTGTGTGTGTGTGTGTGTGTGTGTGTGTGTGTGTGTGTGTGTGTATGCGTGCGTGCGTGCGTGCGTGTGTGACCCACACCCTCTAGCAGGACCCATTGTGTGGCCCCTGCCTCTCCCAGCAGAACTCAGTGTGGTAATATGTGTGTACTATTGGTAGTTGCCTAGTATAATCATTATTGTAATTATTCTGCAATTATAATATGATGCTGACTTTTTTCACTGTGATGTAGGTACTTAGTCGAGTCATTAACTGTCCTCCTCAGAGGAGTTTGCATTCTATGATCTGCTATAGTCATAGGCTAATGGCCCTAAAGCTAGACAATGTTTTTAATAGATAAGATGTTAGATTCAAAACAGACTATAACTACAACAAAAACCTAGAAAATATTACAGCATTTATGATAGACAGTATATATGAGGTATTGCTTGTGCATCAAATGGGAATGCAGATGCTTATGTACTGTGGGAGCATGTGGGGGGTGGGAAGTCACAGGCTACAATGGTATGGTGAGAAATATTCTCATTATTTTGTACTGCATAGCACTGAAATATTAAAAACCTGTAATACCCACTGTTGCAAGGTGGTAGAGCAGGTAAATGCTAATAGTAGGTTGATAGGGATTTTTCACCTTACCATTGATCGAATAGAGTATACCCTGCTTAACAATTTAGGGACCATTTCGAGGGAACCAATCAACTTACCAGTATGTTTTTAGGATGTGTGAGGAAACTGAAGGGATGGACTTGCTACAACTAGAGATGGCCCGAAGCTCCGATTTTCGGTTCGGGCGAACTTTCGCGAACCGCAATAAACTTCAATGGGGAGGCGAACTTTGAAAACTAGAAACACTTATGCTGGCCACACAAGTGATGGAAAAGATGTTTCAAGGGGTCTAACACCTTTAGGGGAGCATGGCGGATTGGGATAGATGCCAAAAGTACCGGGAAAAATCCGGATTGGACGCAAAGCAGCGTTTTAAGGGCAGAAATCACATTGAATGCTAAATTGCAGGCCTAAAGTGCTTTAAAACATCTTGCATGTATATTCATCAATCAGGGAGTGTAATTAGAGTACTGCTTCACACTGACACACCAAACTCATTGTGTAAAGCACCGCAAACATCTGTTTGTGTAGTGACGGCCGTGCTGGACTGGTGCGCACCATGACGAGAGTGCAGGTGATGGCGGCTTTCCAGCCCATATGGTCGCCGGGCTGAGGTAGCTGAATAACAGAACAGTGACTGTCCAGCTGATCAAATTTGGTCTGTCCACAATGAAGCAACGACCTTATTATCTTTGGTGTGCCACCCCCCGAGACACTCATATAGCCGGCGGTCATTGCTTCATTGTGATACGCAAGCCCTTTCACCGCGGCAAGGTAATGATCACGAAGGGGAATGGGCACATGTACATGCCTATTGTTTTGTTGTTGCAGCTGCACTGCAGCCAGAAAAATTAGGCATGTACACGCACCAGAAAAATTAGTATAGCGGCCGCTGCAAGTCGCTGATGGTGCCTTCACTGCGACTCACCAGGTTGGTCACCTCCTCAAACAGCCGCATAAGCCTGAATGCATTTCGCATCAGTGTCCACTTGTTGGGCCAGAACATCCCTATCTCCCCAGAGTGTGTCCTTTTACTGTAATTGTACAGGTACTGGGTGATGGCTTTCTCCTGTTCTAGCAGGCGAGAGAACATGACCAGGGTCAAATTCCAGTGAGTTGGGCTATCACATATCAAGCGTCTCACCGGCAAGTTGTTTCTCCGCTGAATGTCCGCAAAGCGTGCCATGGCCATGTAAGACCGCCTGAAATGCCCACACAACTTCCTGGCCTGCTTCAGGACGTCCTCTAAACCTGGGTACTTTGACACAAATCTTTGAATGACTAGATTCAGCACATGTGCCATGCAGGGTACATGTGTCAGCTTTCCCAAATTCAATGCCGAAATGAGATTGCTGCCATTATCACACACCACGTTGCCGATCTCCAGCTGGTACGGGGTCAGCCACTGCTCTACCTGTTTGTTAAGAGCTGCCAGGAGAGCTGGTCTAGTGTGACTCTCCGCTTTGAGGCAAGACATGTCTAAGATGGCATGACACCGTCGTACCTGGCATGCAGCATAGGCCCTGGGGAGATGGGGCTGTGTAGCTGGAGAAGAGATCGCAGCACCAGTAGAGTTAAACTGCCATTCAGCCAAGGAGGAGGACGATAGCGAAGAGGATGTAGCAGGAGGAGAAGGAGAGAAGGTGACAGGAGGCCTGCCTGCAAACCGTGGAGGTGTCACAAGTTGGTCTGCTGCACAGCCACGTACTCCCTGCTTACCATCGGTCATCAGGTTGACCCAATGGGCTGTGTAAGTAATGTAGCGGCCCTGACCGTGCTTGGCAGACCAGGCATCCGTGGTCAAGTGGATCCTTGACCCAACGCTGTGTGCCAGAGATGACACCACTTGCCTCTCCACTTCACAGTACAGTTTGGGTATGGCCGTTTTAGAGAAATAATTGCGGCCTGGTATCTTCTACTGTGGTGTCCCAATAGCCACAAATTTACGGAAGGCCTCAGAGTCCACCAGCTGGTATGGTAACAGCTGGCGAGCTAACAGTTCCGCCAAGCCATCTGTCAGACGGCGGGCAAGGGGGTGACTGGCAGAAATTGGCTTCTTCCGCTCAAAGATTTCCTTCACGGACAACTGGCTGCTGTGGGCAGAGGAGCAGGAACCGCTCAAGGGCAGAGGCGGAGTGGAGGAGGGTGACTGTGAAGGTGCAAGGGAGAAAGCGGCTGAAGATGCTGCACCTGAAGGAGGAAGAGGAGAAGGAGGCTGGCTTTTCTTTTGTGTGCTGCTTTTGGCTCAGGTGCTCTTCCCATTGCAGTTTGTGCCTTTTCTCCATGTGCCTTCGTAAGGCACTTGTCCCTACGTGGGTGTTGGCCTTTCCACGGCTCAATTTTTGGAGGCAGAGAGAACAGATGGCATTGCTCCGATCTAAGGCAGACACACTAAAAAATTTCCTAACCACTGAGCTCCCCTGGGGTGATGGCACTATGGCGGCATCAGCAGCTGATGTTGAAGGGCATGTTGGCTAGCTGTCAATAGGTGGCGATACATGCGGCTGGACACTGCCACCAGCTATTTCTGATGACGAGCTCCCCCTGCTTCTTTCAGGAACTTGTCTCCTCCTACTCCTCTCTGACTCCCCCTCTGAACTGTCCCCCTGTTCATCTCCTCTATTGGGAACATACGTGGGATCCGTATCATCGTCATCATCATAATCATCATGCCCAGCTTCGTTTGCCTCAGACACCTCCAGAACTGCACCAACAGCAGGTACTTCATCATCCCCCTCCGCACACATTACGTCCATAGTGTCGCCTAACTCAGACATATGAGGTGGTGTAACTTGCTAAGCGCCTTCAACTGGTTGTAACAATAATGGCTGTGCACCAGTGATTTCCCCACCAAATAACTCCTGCGAACTGTCAAATGTAGCGGATGTGGTTCTTGGAGTAGCGCTGGTGGCTGCTGAAGATGAGGTGTTCTGTGTTAAATAGTCAACCATGTCCTGACAATCTTGGGAGTTGATGGGACATGCCTTCTTCTGAGCACTGTACTTTGGTCCAAGGCCGCACGAAATCACATCACCACGACCTCGCACAGACCTGCCGGGTGGCCTTCCTCTGGGTCTGCCTCTACCTATGCCTCTACCTGTTTTGTCCATATCTGGGGGGATGAAGTGAAAGGTATGCACTGACTTGACTAATACAATGTGCAGTCACACAGGTGCAGTTAACAGGTATGCACGGAGTGGTATATCACACTGCGTGCACTGCCGTAGATATGTGGGTGCACTGAACACAACAGGTAGGTATATGCAGTGATGAGGTGGGTGCACTGAACACAACAGGTAGGTATATGCAGTGATGAGGTGGGTGCATTGAACACAACAGGTAGGTATATGCAGTGATGGGTATTACAATGTGCACCTGTCACACACAGAGAGGTAGCGGACAGGCACAGTGACACTGCGTGCGCTCAGCTCACGTAGGTAGGTGGGTGCACTGTGAACAACAGGTAGGTAGGTATATGCAGTAATGGGTATTACATTGTGCACCTGTCACACACAGACAGGTAGCGGACAGGCACAGTGACACTGCGTGCGCTCAACTCATGTAGGTAGGTGGGTGCACTGTGAACAACAGGTAGGAAGATACAGACGGGTAGCGGACAGGCACCATGACACTGCGTGCGCTCAGCTCTCGTAGGTGGGTGGGTGCACAGTAAACAACAGGTAGGTATATGCAGTGATAGGTAATGTGCACCTGTCACACACACAGGTGGTCACTGAATGTGCTGGGCCTGGCAGTGGCACACACAGTATGAATTATCAAGGCTGTCTATGCAACACAAGTGTCACATACTGTAGGTAGGTGGGTGCACTGTGAACAACAGGTAGGTAGGTATATGCAGTAATGGGTATTACAATGTGCACCTGCCACACACAGACAGGTAACGGACAGGCACAGTGACACTGCGTGCGCTCAGCTCACGTAGGTAGGTTGGTGCACTGTGAACAACAGGTAGGTAGGTATATGCGGTAATGGGTATTACAATGAGCACCTGTCACACACAGACAGGTAGTGGACAGGCACAGTGACACTGCGTGCGCTCAGCTCACGTAGGTAGGTGGGTGCACTGTGAACAACAGGTAGGTAGGTATATGCAGTAATGGGTATTACATCATGCACCTGTCACACACAGACAGGTAGCGGACAGGCACAGTGACACTGCGTGCGCTCAACTCACGTAGGTAGGTGGGTGCACTGTGAACAACAGGTAGGTAGGTATATGCAGTATTGGGTATTACAATGTGCACCTGCCACACACAGACAGGTAGCGGACAGGCACAGTGATACTGCATGCGCTCAGCTCACGTAGGTAGGTGGGTGCACTGTGAACAACAGGTAGGTAGGTATATGCAGTGATGGGTATTACAATGTGCACCTGTCACACACAGACAGGTAGTGGAAGGGACAGTGACACTGTGTGCGCTCAGCTCACATAGGTAGATGGATGCACTGTGAACAACAGGTAGGTAGGTATATGCAGTAATGGGTATTACAATGTGCACCTGCCACACACAGACAGGTAGCGGACAGGCACAGTGATACTGCATGCGCTCAGCTCACGTAGGTAGGTTGGTGCACTGTGAACAACAGGTAGGTAGGTATATGCAGTGATGGGTATTACAATGTGCACCTGTCACACACAGACAGGTAGCGGACAGGCACCGTGACACTGCGTGCGCTCAGCTCACGTAGGTGGGTGGGTGCGCAGTGAACAACAGGTAGGTATATGCAGTGATAGGTAATGTGCACCTGTCACACACACAGGTGGTCACTGAATGTGCTGGGCAAGGCAGTGGCACACACAGTATGAGTTATCAAGGCTGTCTATGCAACACAAGTGTCAGTGGGACACACAGAAAAAAAAATCGATCACAAGAACAAGATTAGCTCTCAAAAGAGCTGTTGTGGGGTGCTATTTTAGCAATAAGAACCAGCAAGGAGCAAGCTAAGAAGCCTACAAGAGCCTAACTAATCTTTCTTATTCTTATTCATTTTGAGTTAGCCAATAAATTGTAACATCCTGATATAGTAATGGGTGTTACATTGTGCACCTGTCACACACAGACAGGTAGCGGACAGGCACCGTGACACTGCGTGCGCTCAACTCACGTAGGTAGGTGGGTGCACTGTGAACAACAGGTAGGTAGGTATATGCAGTAATGGGTGTTACAGTGTGCACCTGTCACACACAGACAGGTAGCGGACAGGCACCGTGACACTGCGTGCGCTCAGCTCACGTAGGTGGGTGGGTGCACAGTGAACAACAGGTAGGTATATGCATTGATAGGTAATGTGCACCTGTCACACACACAGGTGGTCACTGAATGTGCTGGACAAGGCAGTGGCACACACAGTATGAATTATCAAGGCTGTCTATGCAACACAAGTGTCAGTGGGGCACACAGAAAAAAAAAATCGATCACAAGAACTAGATTAGCTCTCAAAAGAGCTGTTGTGGGGTGCTATTTTAGCAATAAGAACCAGCAAGGAGCAAGCTAAGAAGCCTACAAGAGCCTAACTAATCTTTCTTATTCTTATTCATTTTTAGTTAGCCAATAAATTGTATCATCCTGATTTAATACTTCTTGCTTTTACTGATGGCTAACATGGTACAATACCCTACTGCAGGGTTGCCAACCCAATTTTTTATTTTTCCTGGACAAAATGGTCAAAAAATCTGGACACCCCAAGGTTTGGATGGACAGGGGGCGGAGTCAGTAGCAGTCTTTTTAGGAAACCTTAGAAATTTTGGGAGGAGAGAAACATAGCTGAAGCTGGCGATTTCTGCATAAGGCTCATGTGAAACAGTCTACTGAACTGACACAGAATGCTGTTCTGCAAAAGCTGCCAGTGCCACACAGTGCTGCCCTGCAGTGGTCTGCTACACACAATGCTGTCCTGAAGAAGTCCGCCATACACAGTGCTTCCCTGTAGAGGTCTGTCACACACAATGCTGCCCTGCCACACAATACTGCCCTGTAGAGGTCTGCCACACAAAGCGCTGCCCTGCCACACCATGCTGCCCTGTAGAGGTTTACCACACACAGTGCTGCCCTGCCACACCATGCTGCCCTGCCACACAATGCTGTCCTGCAGAAGTCCGCCATACACAGTGCTGCCCTGTAGAGGTCTGCCACACAAAGCGCTGCCCTGCCACACCATGCTGCCCTGTAGAGGTTTGCCACACACAGTGCTGCCCTGCCACACCATGCTGCCCTGCCACACAATGCTGTCCTGCAGAAGTCCGCCATACACAGTGCTGCCCTGTAGAGGTCTGCCACATACAATGCTGCCCTGCAGAGGTCTGCCACACACAGTGCTGTCCTGCAGAGGTCTGCCACACACAGTGCTGTCCTGCAGAGTTCTGCCACACACATTTCTGCCCTTCAGAGGTCTGCCACTTACAGTGCCGCCCTGCAGAGGTCTGCCACTCACAGTGCCGCCCTGCAGAGGTCTGCCACTCACAGTGCCGCCCTGCAGAGGTCTGCCACTCACAGTGCCGCCCTGCAGAGGTCTGCCACTCACAGTGCTGCTTGTTACAGAGGCAATATGGATACATTGCTCTCATTACTAATCTGAAGTCATTTTCTCTCTGCAGAGCTCAGCAGCATCATAATTCCTCTACAGGAGTAGACGCATAACAACTCACACCCTATGATCTTACTGCAGGGGAACATTGAGATCACACTGCACTATAGTACAGGGGGTAGACAGGGGCACATAGAGATCACGCTGCCCCTCCACAGTGCACATGGAGGTAGACTGAGACACACCCATCCCCTTCCCACTACCACACACTCTCCCATAGACTAGAGATCACAAAGTGCAGGGGACACATAGAGACCATCTCTCACCTGTAGCTGTAAAGCTGATAGCCAGCAGTAGCAGGGGGATGAAGTTGGGGGTCTCCATAGCACAGCATGAATCTGCCTGCCCATTGCCAGCATGGAAACCTGCTGACTGGAACACATGTCCTGAAGCTGCACCACAACCCAGCCCTGACAGCTCTCTGCACAGTCACATGGTTGTATTATTACATAGGAGATAAGTCAGGGATCCCTGGCTGTAAGCGATCTGACCTGCAGTAATAATGACAGCTGCCCCCTCCTACCAGCCTCCTCACATAGTAAACAGACACCTAGCAGACACCCTAGCCCCAGGTTGCCCCGTCTCAGTCTCACAGAGACTAGTAGTGTAATACAGTGCAGTGTGGCCATTTGCTCCCATGGCTGGGCTTAAGTCATTCGGCTCTGGGCTGCTTGCTGCTGCTGGCCTGGCTGCGACCTCCATCTGTTGTCTCCGTGACTGTCCTCCTCACGTGACTGGCTGGGGCAGGCTGCCTGCATCACATAGCTGCCTCTCTCTTATTGGGCAGCAGAGGCGCCGGCACCATAAAGGCGATCTGACATTGGACGGGACTCGGGGGAGGGGGAGGGAGGCTGAGGGAGTGGGGAATCTGGGATTGGGGAAAAGCATGGCATGCATGACCAAAAGAGATTTTAAGAATTTATGTGCATTTGGACGGACGTGTAGGCAGGAAATACGGGCACTACGGACAGCTGTTTTTTCAGAGGTTTTTTACTGACAGTCCGTCTTTTTACGGACGCTTGGCAACCCTGCCCAACTGCTACTACTTATCTTTCCCTATGAGAGAGTCTGCAGCAGCTGTCCCTTCTCTATTTACTGCAGGCACACAAGTGAGTAAAATGGTCAGCGATGCCTGCCTTTTATAAGGGGGGAGTGGCTCCAGGAGGGAGTGTAGCCTGATTGGCTACAATGTGCCTGCTGACTGTGATGTAGAGGGTCAAAGTTGACCCTAATGGTGCACTATGGGGGCGAATCACCTGGAACCGTTCGCCAGTGAACCGTTCGGGCCATCTCTAGCCACAACTCCTGTTCTGGTCACAGGTGTATGTTCGAGTTCACTTTAATATAGCCTGCAACCTTTAATATAGCCTGCATACTTTTATGATATTGTCTTTCTTTGTTTCCATCCACAAAACAATAACCCCCTTTAACTTTTTTATATTCTGCTTTTGCTATGGCATATTGTCTGCACTGCCCACCATCTGTGTGAGAGGGGCAGAACTGGCCAGTTAGATAGAGGTTGGTTGGATAACCTTGGTTGGTTGGTTGTAGAGGGCCCGCCAAGACTAAATATTGCTTTTGGAGCAACTTGGGTGGCTATACTGATGTGGCTGAAATGTGTTTTTGCTTCACTGGTTTTTAATGACAAATGTCATTTGTATTATATACATTCAAGGCTCTCTTCATAAAGATATATTATGGTGTGTTGATCACTACTGGATTATAGTGCCGAACTCCAGATAATCTTCACATTTATAGCACAGACACCAGACCTAGAATCTTTGAAGCAGTTGAATTACACCAGCTAGAGCTGCTAGACTAACAATCTACTTATGGGCAGGTTTCAACCTATTTAGCAATAAAGGTCAGTATGGCCACAAAGTGTAAAAGTGCAGATCATAAAATGGAACAAGTACCTTTCCCTGTATCAAAGCTGAATGATAAATAAATAATAATCAAATCCAGCAACAGACATATCAGCCATTGGCCCGTGATTGGTTGGACAAGCGTCATATACCGTACTTCATTGTCTTCATTGTTTCTAATATTATATATGACTCGCTTTAATTAATCATTCATCCAAAGTCATGTTTATCCTTTCAATACTTATCTGTACATTTCCCTGTGTTCTGTTTGTTTCAGTTTGAATCAAGTTGTTCTGAAAAGGATATTTAGTTTATAATTTATAACAAAAGCATGTAGCAGAGACTGTTACATGGAACAGAGAAACCATTGTGAATTGGGGAGACAGACCACGCAGGGCTGGTTTTAATAGAAAAATCATGATCTTCACTACTATTTTCTCTTTGTTTTACGTTTGATGTTCCCTGGGACTTGAGAAAATGTCTAAAGTCGTAATAAAAAGCAACTTATGAACAAAAAAAAACGAAGCAAAAAATAAAAACATGGTAGTGAGTTCTACTTTTCTACTTTCAAGTCACAGGAACGATGTTCTTATTTTCTGAGGCTTTTTATTAAATTTTTCTCTGGTAAAAATAAGTTTAATTTCAGAATGTGATGAAAGCTGCTGACGTGAATTCTGTATGGCAAATGTGAGTTTTTATTAAACACAGACTAAAAATCTATCAACCATCTTCCTTTAGGGTATACATGGAGTTCTATCTATTACATAATTGTTAATCAATCCCGATGTCAAGAGGGTTAAAGAAGGAAGGGGAATCACTTTTCA
Organism: Hyperolius riggenbachi; assembly: GCF_040937935.1. Taxonomy (NCBI): domain Eukaryota; kingdom Metazoa; phylum Chordata; class Amphibia; order Anura; family Hyperoliidae; genus Hyperolius; species Hyperolius riggenbachi. The sequence goes on from NC_090649.1 coordinate 293,879,151, forward strand.
GTTCTTGTCAGCAAGCATTAGGTAAGCAGTGTTTATTCAGAGTAGCCCAGATGCCTGCGGTGGGCCCCGAAAGCTAAAGGCCTTATACGGGATTTCCTTACCTCCATCCCAAGGGCAATTTGAGACCTCTCCATCTTAGGCATCGTCCCTGGTGTACCCCCCCCCCCCCCTTTTTTTATCGTTTCATGTTCCTTACGGTGTTTCCTTAATGTGACCCTGTAGCCAAAAATAACACTACATAAATCAATCAGGCACATGCATAAATCATTCAGGCATATTATTACCAAATTAGTACTGTACATTATCACCAAATCACATCATTATTTTAAATAAAAATTCTCCCATATTTCAATGTTTCTTTTTCCAGTGCCATAGAAAAGAAAGTAAAACATCTATGGAGGGAATAACAGGGGATCATTACCCCAAGACGGAAAAAAAACAAGACCAGAAAAGACATGATCACATAAAATAACGTAATTACTAAAACCATTGCTAAACTTGTAGTAGATTGCAGTTGAGCCTTGATCTCACTTTTGTCAAGCACAGAAAACACGAAAGGAGAAAGTAGAGACCTGAGGATTCTGGATTGAATAACCTCAATGACAAAAACAGAAGAGCACATTGGGAAACATACATTCAGTAACAAGCATTTTAAAGGATACCCAAGGTGACATGTGACATGATGAGATAGACAGGGGTATGCCAAGTGCTTAGCACACAAATAACTATGCTGTGTTCCTTTTTTTTCTTTCTCTGTCTGAAAGAGTTAAATATCAGGTATGTAAGTGGCTGACTCAGTCCTGACTCAGTCAAGAAGTGACTACAGTGTGACCCTCACTGATAAGAAATTCCAACTATAAAACACTTTCCTAGCAAAAAATGGCTTCTGAGAGTAGGAAAGAGAAAAAGGTTCAATAGTTCATAGATTTTAGCTCTGGCATACTTCAATGAATGTGTCATTGAGCAAAAACAATAACACAGTTAAAACATAAAAAGTAGATTTAAACATAACATAAAATTGTGGAATATATTAAAAAGTCATTTTTAGGAGAGGGAAGATAGATACAATTGTTTATTTCATTTGTTTATTTTCACCTCGGGTGTCCTTTAAAACTGGTGTGTGTGTGTGTGTCTTAACATGTGTAGATAATGGGTTCTATGCTTATTACTGCTCTACACCAGGCAGTAGAGAAAAGATGGAGAACACCACACCCACCAACATTAAACATGGTGCTTTGCAAATGAGGGAGAATGTCCCCACCACCACCATGCACTCACCCCATTGCAAGGTACTCCTGTTTCCATTGCTACATATACATGTAAGGGAGGTCATTCATATTTTCACCATGTTCAATGGACTCATGAAGAAGGAAGATCGATGGTGGAGCCCGGAAAGGTGAGTCACGTCCTACAACCGCTCCTCACTACTCTACATATACAAAACCAAAAGAAAACAATGTTGCTCAAAGCTTTACTTTGAGAACAAGGGCTGCAAAGTAATTAGAAAAACATACAGATAGTGTTGGCTATAAAAATGTCACAGAAGTATTAATAATATTGTATAGTAATAAGTATAGTATAGTCATATACTAATAGTAATATATATTGTGTAGTAATAAGCTGCAAATAAAGGATACACGATGATAACATGGGGATCAATTCATAAAAGGCTGTGCAGGAAAAAAATATTGTCAGCTATTGTGTGCTAATTCATAAAAATCTTCATAGCTGCGATAGAAATGTGGTAATTTGCCGAACTAAGCTGGTGGTAACATGAGAAGCTGCCTGAGTTGTTACATTTCCTCTGTGCAAGGACAGCGTTACAATAAAAGAGGCATCCCCTACTTCCCTTTTTTTTATACTGCCTCTGTTTGCCCAGAATCTGCGCTGAATCTGTCTATTAGTCTTTCGAAACAATCTATTTAATTGCCCCAGCTTGGAAGAACTTCAAGAAATGTTACACATGTGGGATTTCTGATGTAAAATATATCTGAAAACAGGTACCCAAGAGGTTAAAAAATACAGCCTGGGGTATTCAGGGAAGCCTTGTTTGTTCCGAACTCGCTGATGCTGCCTGGGAGAGCTGTCCCCATTAACTTTTCTGTTATCGCTCTCTTATCACCTCTTCAAAGCAGCCGGTAATGACACGGAGAATACCGCCTGCTCTAATCTTTATGAATTGACATTTATTGACATGTGTTGAGGTTTTTACCGCACAAGGCGTTAATTTACCTTACTGCTCATGAATGTCACCTTTTCATGTGGTAACAGCTTTTAGGAATTGACATTTTGCTTAGTGTTCGGTAAAGTCAACTGCTTTCAGCATTACCACATGCGGGAGTGCTTTATGCATCACCCCCATTATGGCAGTGCTATGAACTGTATCAGTGTATCACTAAATGCCAGCTCCATGGTCCTATGGATGTCGTGCTTCATACCAGGGATTAATTGTGTTGCTGGCACTCCTCATAAAAGCTACAGTGTGTGACATTAACTACACACTACAGCTTAGCTTCTTCTGACACTATAACATTAATAGAAGGATTTACAGCATAACATGATAGGTTCAGGAAAAAAAAGAAAACAGGCCTTGCTTTTTTGTCACGCTTTACACATGTGTCAACTGCTTGAGGACAAAATACTAGCACTTCAAACTGACAGGAAAAGCAATAAAATCAAAGTGTTTACAGTGGAGCCAACAAGCTGTATGTATAAAATGTGCCCATCTGACTTTGTGAAATGTACAAAGAACCTCAGCTGTTTAGTCCACTGTGCTTAGAAAATGGCCAAAACTTCCTGCGTAGCTGTAACAAATTAGTTATATTTACTGTTAAAGTGGCACTATAGTAACATATAGTAGAATGCAGTAAATTATTCAGGATACCCACTTTTATGGAAATTCTCCTGATTTCGGCATCAGAAACACTTCCTATATCGATATACTGTTGTCTATTGGGATGTAATCTTGCCAGTGATGCTTAAAGGGACGGTGCGAGGTGTACACAAAAAAAAATAAGAACTACTTACCTGGGGTTTCCTCCAGCCCCTGGCAGCCTATGTGTCCCTCACCGCAGCTCCGCTCCCAGTTGGTGGCCCAAGGTCCCCTCCATTGCAGATGCCAACCTCGCCAGGTTGGAATCTTCTGCACAAGTGTGCAGCCGTGCTGCTCGCGATTGCGCTTACATTGTCTAGAGTTGCCGCTCCCAGCCACGTAAGCGATATCGCACGCGACGCACACTCATGCAGGCGCAGAAGATGCTGACCAGGCGAGGTCGACATCTGCAATAGAGGGGCCGCCGGCTAGGTGGCGGAGCTGCGGCGAAAGACACATAGTCACTATCAGAGGCTGGAGGAAGTACCAGGTAAGTAAATCTTTTTTTTTTTTGTACACCTCGCACCTTCCCTCTAAGCTTAGGCTGTTTAGCTATGTGGAATTCTCCACCCAGAGCGTTCTGGGAGAACATGCATTATTTTCATTGGCTTTGGAGTTCTCAGAAACAGACATTCTGCAGAGCTGTACCTGAAAGGACTAAAGATGTCGACATGTGATAAATTTCATATATAAAAGTAAAATCAGGGTGAGCCCATTTCCCATTTTCACTGGCAAGCATGATCTCAAGCTCAATCGTGCTGTGTAGCAATTGTGCAACCCACAATTTCCACTCACCGCGTTTTCGCCGTGAAGTTGTCGGGAAAGGAGTGCAATCACATTAAGAATCGCACAGGCCAGCGATTGTGTTCTGTGAAAAAATGAATCACGCTAATGGAAACTGAGTCACTGCGATTGGCAAGAGGGCTGCAATCTACTTGATTTTCTCAGCACCATAACGTGCCCACATAGAGGGAGAATATTGACTTGAAATGAAGTTCCCCTGTTGACCTCAACATACTCCGCATCATTAAATGTTCCAATTCCCAACAACATTTCATGGAAGTAGAGGGAGACAATTTTGACCATACTTGAGCTTTTTGTCTATGAGGACGAAAGTACTTTTTAGGGTTGTGATTTATACATAGGACACATGGGTGGGTAATTACCTGTGTTCATGTAGTACTGATAAATGTTTAGGCTACCAGAGTTCATGGTAGTGATGAAGGGAAGTTTGTAGTGACTGATTAAAGTGTGAATTCTGCAACAACCATAAAGGCCACAGCCTTGGGACCTGCTGCCTAAGGGGAGATTCTTGACATTAAAAAAGACAACTGCTAAATATTGAAGCTGCAAATGGTCAAACTGCCCAAAGTATCAGGAAGCTACTGGCCAAAAGGTGGAGGGCTGTACATAGAGTTTGCCCATGGAAGAAAGATGGCTAGAGATGCAAGGGTAGCGGTGATTAACGGAAGTAGGTATCTACACATGGAAGGGTGGCAGCATAAGAAAGTTGGCCGTGTCGGGGCAAAAAGTATGAATCTGGCCCTGACTTAGAAAATGTTGTCCGATTGTAGTTGATAAGTTTGTATCAGCTCACAGCTAGTTCCTCCTGCACACCAGCAAACATAAGCAATGCCTTGGCATGCTTATCAGCAACATGATGCCAAGCTCAGAGGGTGGCTGAATCATTTCTGCTCTTCTGGATGCTCTTTGCTGTCTTTTGACGAATGTGTTTTAAATGCATTAGGATCTTTGTCTGAACGTTGGCATTAATAGATTGGGTAAAGGTCTTCACTAGCTGTAAAAGCTTGGTTTAACACCACTAATACTCATATACCAAATTAGCATGTTTAATTAATTCACATGAAATCATACACAATTTTGTCTGAAGACACATCTGCTGTGATCCTATAAATGCCTTAATAAAACAATGGGGCTACTTAATTACTTTTGTGGTGCCCTTGTTCCTAGTGTATAAAAAATGGCAGTGCTGAAGCTGATCTTGCGACATAAAAAAGAAAGAGTTAACCCTGTAGTAAGCCAGGGCCTATGGCAGCTCTCAGACTGGCAGAGCTGTTTGTGTAAACATTTCTTCTATGCTTGTGGGCAAAGTCGTATCAAACACTTTCTTCCATCTGCCATGGATTGCAAGAGCTTTACAAGAGAGTAGAATACTACATGGAAATTACGTAAAAAAAGCAGTATTTTAATACGTTTCTATTAAACAGTGTTGTTTAAAACATGTCTGTAGCATATTTTCCCCAAAGTACAATACCTTCCAGTAATAGTTTAAATATAAACTGATTCGATTCCCTTTAATAGTTCCTCTCTTTGGATGTTTAGCTGTGTAGAGATTTACTCTTAGCCAGCCATAGTTTATGCTGTTAAAGCAATTCTAGTTGCTAATAAAATAAATAAAAACCGTGTGTAATGCTAGGTACACACATACAATTTTCTGGCAGATTTACTTGCCAGATCGATTATTTCCAACATGTCCAAACAAGAATTTCTATCGATTTTTCCATTTTTAATTTTTCCAATTTTTTTTTAATCATTTTCAATCTTTTTTTAATAGATTTTCATTGAGCTGAATGAAAATCGATCAAAAAAACGATTACAAAATGATCGGAAAAAAAGAAAAATCGATCAAAATTCAGATTGGACATTGGAAATAATCGATCTGGCAGGTAAATCTGCCAGAAAATTATATGGTGTGTACCTAGCATTAGACTGCATTCTCTGCAGCCTCACACAAAGGAAATGATCTATTAAGATTCTCCTAAAGGTGGCCACTAATGGTCCAGTTTCTATCGAAAAATCGTTCGAGCGATCAGAAATTCTGATCGGAATGGTTGTAAATAATCTCTGTTGATGGACACAATCGATTATGAACGAGTGAATAAATGTCCTCTGAATGAATTTTCGTCGAACCAAAATTTGGATTTTCCTGTTGGTTGTGATAGATAGGAAGCAAAGATTGGTTCGTTGATGGTGTGGTGAATGATGTATTACAATATTTCACTTCCGATCAGAATTTTTGATCGCTCGAATGATTTTTAGCTAGAAATTGGATCGTTAGTGGCTACCTTAAGACGGAGAAAACCTAGAAGACATTAGTAATACTGCATGTATTCCGGGCGTTTTTTCATGTGAATTCGCATGCGTAAGGTTTTTTTTTTTATTTTCCTGTCGCCATTAATTACTGTTGACTCTGCATATAAAAATGCGTACGCGTAAACGCATAAATCGCGCAGAAAATTGTTAGAGGCGGCTGTTTTTTTCCGCCTGCAGGGGGAAGCGAACTTCGCCTGTAATGGAAACAGGCCCATTGAAATACATTGCTATGCGAATTTACATGCAGTTAATGCATGCAAATTCACCATAGTGGAAACGGGCCCTTACACATATCTATGCTCCCCACTATTTGTTTTGTACTATGTGCAGCGCTAAGGAAGATGAAGGTGCTACATAAATATAAATAATACAATTATTCCTTGCTAATGCTCAGGATACCCATTCATTTAGGAATAAAGGAAAAAGTCAAAGATAGCCAGAGGACCTTCAAATATTCCCATAACTCTAGAGCAGCTTTGAGGTGTTCTTCTCACTCAACAAACAATCCGCTACAATTTCAAGCTGCATTCAACAATTTAGACTTTTTTGGAGCAAACACAGATCATCATGGAACTCTACCACGACATTGCACACTCCTTTGCAGACCGTCAAATGACCAAATGTTTAATGGCCTCAAGTGCACGAGGAAGTAGTTGGGCAGGTGACTCTGCTATTCATCTTTGTACCAAATTGTTCTGCTGTCACTCCCAAATCCAAGCTGGCTCTATACTCACATCCCCTACTGCTTTGTGCCTTCACCCACTTAATGCATGGCTCTACTGCACATTTCTTCAAAGGACATCTGATGTGAGATATGGAGGCTGCCATGTTTATTCCCTTTTTAAACAATAACACAGTGGTTCCCAACGTTTTCAAAGTCGTGTCACATGACGCCAAATGCTCAGATCTCCGTGACACATCCCTCCCCCCCCCCCCCGCCTGATTTAGAATGATCGCACAGCAACGACAATTTACACTGCGCATTTTAGCCACAGTTTGCCCCCCAGCCCCTATTTTAAAAAAAGCCCTCAGACTCAGTATAAATAGTTAGTTAGCCAAGTACAGGTGCCCCCAGTAAAGGAAGTCAGGTGTAGGTACCCTCAATATAGGTAGCACAGCATAGGTGCCCCCAGTAGTATAGAAAGTCAGGTGTAGGTGTATAGGTGCCCTCAGTATAGGTATGTAGGTGCCTGCAGTATAGATAGGTGTCCCTAGTAAAGGTATGTAGGTGCCTGCATTATAGGTATATAGGTGCCCGCAGTATAGGTATAATAATAATAATAATAATACCTTTTTTTGTATAGCGCTTTTCTCCTGTCGGACTCAAAGCGCTTGCGAGGCAGCCACTAGAGCGCACTCAGTAGGCCTGTAGGTGTCCTCAGTATAGGTATGTAGGTGCCTGTAATATAGGTATATAGGTGTCCCCAGTAAAGGTATGTAGGTGCCTGCATTATAGGTATATAGGTGCCCGCAGTATAGGTATGTAGGTGTCCTCCGTAGAGGTATGTAGGTGCCTGTAATATAGGTATATATGTGTCCCCAGTAAAGGTATGTAGGTGCCTGCAGTATTGGTATATAGGTGCCCGCAGTATAGGTATGTAGGTGCCTGTAATATAGGTAGGTATATAGGTGTCCCCAGTAAAGGTATGTAGGTGCCTTCAGTATAAGTATGTAGGTGCCTGTAATATAGGTATTTAGGTGTCCCCAGTAAAGGTATGTAGGTGCCTGCATTATAGGTATATGGGTGCCTGCATTATAGGTATATGGGTGCCTGCAGTATAGGTATGTAGGTGCCTGTAATATAGGTATATAGGTGTCCCCAGTAAAGGTATGTAGGTGCCTGCAGTATTGGTATATAGGTGTCCTTAGCATAGGTATATGGGTGTCTGCAGTATAAGTATATAGGTGTCCGCAGTATAGGTTTGTAGGGTGCCATAAGTATGGTTAGCTAAGCATAGGCCTCCCCAGTTTAGGATGTTAGGTGTAGGTAGCCATGCATAGGAGCTTTGTGTTCCGCCCAGGTAGTATGAGCAGGCGGCTCACTCACCCAGCTCCGTGAATTCCAGCGATGACGTCTCTTCAGCGCCCCGCTCTATCTCCACTCTGTGTATAATTAGAGCAGGACTACAACAAAATGGCCGTCATCGTCCGTGTTTGTGGACATCGGCGGCCATATTCTTGTAGCCCTGCTCTAATTACACGGAGCAGAGAGCGTAGGAGGAAGACAGCAGAGCGGCAACACATCGCCGAGACTGCCGCGACACATGAATGTGTCTCGGCACATAGGTTGGGAAACAGTGCAATAACAGTTGCCTTGTGGTCCTGTTGATCCTCTGCCTCTAATACTATTAGCCATAGAACCTGAACAAGCATGCTGATTAATTGTTTCTGACAAAAATCTGACAAGATTAACTCCATGCTTGTTTCAAGTGTGTGATTCAGACACTACAGATGCCAGAATGATCAGAAGGACTGCCAGGCAACTGGTATTATTTCAAAGGAAATAAATATGGCATTGCTTGTAATACTTTAGACAAATTTAATAAACATGATAATATATCAAAAACAGGAAATAAATATGGCAGCCATCATATCCCTCTCACTTCAGGTTCCCTTTAAGTGTTAAAGTACACGCATAATAAATTCAAGAATACAAGTAGTCATTATATATAATCCTGTGTGTTGTCTGTGTTTAAGCATAAGGCTAACAGCTCTCACAGGTCACACCAGAAATGGATTAAGATTAACTGGGGCCCTAAGCTAGATAGCACTTTTTGCCCACCGCTGACGATCACCTGGGTTTTTTAGTTAGATTTGGTGGGGGGTAGCATCACCAGGCCCCTAGACTCTCTCCAGGCCCTAGGCAGCTGCCAAGGTTTGCCTTGTGGATGATCCGGCTCTGGCTCACACGGACTG